>NC_091822.1:159648949-159948949 GCF_038994185.2 Dermacentor albipictus
CAAGGGGAAAATGACAAGACAGCAAAGTACCCGAAGTTTCTACGTTGCGCTGAACGCGGTACCGTTCAGTTGCATTTTCTTGTCGGTTTTCAAGCATGAATTTCCCGATGCATCTTGAAAGCTTATCTTGCCTCTTATTAAATTCGACAGAGCAAAACTGTAGGCTATCGTAATGAATTTGCTACGGTAGCATTAAATCCGTGGCTTGAATAAAATATTACATGCACGTTAAGTTGCACCTCTTCTCTGGAGATTTTTTTTTTCTTGCACAGAAACCAGTAAACATAGACTATGTTGCGGACTTTGTATCCTTACTGCATCTGTATGAACACTTGCTCTGCAAGGTAATTAACTGTACAGCTAGCAGATTAATTAAACTGCTTGCTATATTGGCAAAGTGACAACGTACCCTCCAGCACAATTATGTAGAACTCGTGCAACAATGCGAAAAGCAGGCAAACGGCCTGTTCTTGTGGGGATAAAACAGTATAAAACGACACGCTGAAGAAAAGTAAATCAAAACTGTGCAGTGAAGTCAGCCAGTACAAGCAGTTCTTGCACATTCACAGCGGATCAAGTGTGCAGAAACATTCATGCCTTACATGTTTCTAGTTAGTTTCTAATAAGTTTGTGATCACATATATTAGTGTGTAAATCCATATAACGATATCCGCTGCGATTATTATCTTTATAAGTAATGAAATACCATGCTACTTGCAAGAACATATATCACCCGAGGATTTCAGAACAAATTTCTGCATTTCAACTATACACAATATGTGGCTTATTCAATAAAAGACCATAAACTGGGCTTTTTTGCAATGACAAACTTATACCAAACTTTACTTACATACAGGCAAGAAAAAAAATTATAGACAGATATATTGTTCTTCAATTTGTTCACCTGCCACTGTGGCTATAGCATTCTGCTGCTGACACAAGGCGAGGGGTTGATTTGCCAGCCATGGAAGTCGCATTTCGATGGGAGTCGTAGGTGAGAAAAAAAGCTCTTGCACTTAGATTTAGTTCATCACCTTTTATTGAACCCTTACACTTCAAAATACTATTGCATAGGGGGGCATGCTTATGCAAAATCTAACACCAATAGAAAGCAAAGAGCGGAATTGTAAAACAACCATCTTTCGTGATAATTCGAGTGTGTAAATATTCATTGCATCGATATGTATTGTTCAACAGCACTGCACAAATAAGCATGATCAGGTATAGCAAGTACTCTGTCAGGAAGCTGGTTCTACAGATGTACAAAAGGCATGAATGCTTATACTACGTCGCACACATAGCACAAAGAAAACCTTTTTCAAGAGTTGTCCCTTCTGGCAGATATGAGTGGGCCATAAGCAGCAGAAACTTTATTGCAGGACATTGTGTAATACCGCTTATGAAAGAATGAAGAGAGTGAAAAAGCTTTTAACAGCAGTACCTCATGCTGCTCTAATAAGAGGAACGATGAGCAAAAGCATTTCTGGTAGAGCACTTAAACAGTAACTTTCTGAAAGACAGAAAATTCCAGGTGAGAGTTGGAGGTACATTTGACCCACATGCACCAACAACACAGGCATACTACAAGAAACACTACAGCCTATGGTGTATTACAGTCCATGGGAAAGCTATCTTATACAGAAATCAAGAATGATGCAACAAGCCCTCGACAACACTGCAGACTTTCTTGGCCAGTCTGGCCTCTCGCTTTCTGATAAGTCAGCTCATTTCGACGTCGGAAAAAAAAGAAAGACTAGAATCAAGAACTACCCAAGATTGCACATTGTGATCCACATAGCTGGACAAATATGCCCGCAAGTCAACATCCACAAATCCTCAGCTAGTGTAAGCCCATGACGGCAGAGCCAGCACGTGGGTGAAACAATTATGCAATGCCTGGACGCAACTTCCACACCTGGTGAAAAGAATAATCTCGAAATAATGGGGGTGGACGAGTGCATACTATAGAAAATCGCAGATGCTGTGCTTGTGTCCAAGGTATGGTACGGTATGAATTACCAGCAGCACACAAAAAAGACAACTCATCGAATACAGGCATCGGGTAGTAATAACAGGTCTTTCCAACTGTACCATGCTTGAAGACCTCTATGAAAAAGAGCTAACGAACAAGCACCTACACAGAGTAGAGTTGCAGCCTGCAGCACAAATTTTTTGTCTCAAGAGTTCAGAACCTCGTCCCAAGATACTATGCCAGCTAGCATATGAGATTCAAAGACGACTGCCCCCCCCCCTTCAGAAACACAACCTCGGGAGTACCTGAACTCGAAACACAACAGGCCCATACCGTGGAATATGGGGGCAAACAATTAGAGCAGGAGACTATATGCAACTGCCAAACACACAGAGGAGGTTGCTAATCATGAAGATGCAAGCAAACATAAGGCACATATAGTACACTGATCTGGCAATAGCAGTGTAACAGTAGTATGACACTACATAAAACTAAACCTCATATAAGTGAGTACCATTCCAGGTCATCCTACACCTAGAAAAGCTGAACTGAAGGCAATCAAAGCAGCACTTGTAGTGCAGATTACACCCTGCACAACACCCTGCATGGATTCACTAGAAACTGTCTGGGCCTGCACATCACACAAGATTGTCAGGAAAATCAGGAGATTGATACGCGACTTGCAAGCACATGGCCAGAAATTAAATTACAGGATACATAGCCATGCAGATATTCCAGGACACAAGCGCGCTGATAAGCCCGACATAATAACTGAAAACTAGATGAGATGTGTATATTCATTATTAACTAAAGTGCAACAGATAGACAACAGACAAGAACGAAGTACTCGGTGTGTTCACTTCGTTCCTGTCCATCGAATTTCTGTTGCACTATAGTTAATGAATTCATAAGGCTGCACAGGAGAAGAATGATACCTCTGCCCAAGGGCCCAATCTCACATCCAAATCCACGCGTGTGCACACACACACAAGTGTTGCAAGAGTGCATAGCATGAAGCAGTATCAACAGGATGACACTAGATATGGATGAGGACTAACTTTCAACTGAGGTTCATTTGTAAAAATGTGGCGAGTTATACAAATTACCAGAAAAAGAAAGGACGACGAGCAAAACGAGAACAAGGTGAAAGCAGGAGCCAACGTCTCGACTAGTGGACTTGTCTTCTTCAAGGTCCACGTTTGGAAACGTTGGCTCCTACTTTCACCTTGTTCTCATGTTGCTCATCGTCTTGAATTTCCATCTCCTGCCTTCCCCAAGTTTTCCCCAGAATAAGAAAGACATCTTTGAAAGATAGATAAAAATTGGTGCTTGATGCAGCCAAACATAAATAAAAATGCTACAGAAAGAAAACAGAGAAAAATTCCAAGTGCAGGAAAAAATCATTACAATTGCCAATCCTGCATGCCAGCACCTTTCAAGAAACACTGTTGTTATTCCAATAGACAGACTGACAGCTTGCTTATGCAAGCACATTCTTCCAGTTCCATGCCATTGGGAAAAAAATGAGTTTCCTGGAAGGTAGCCACATGCACACTTGGTGATCACAATGTTTTTTTTTCCTGGACTTGTATATCTATATGTATTTTCTCCCTTTCCTGCTTTTATGTTTGGTTTCATCAAGCACTAGTCTTTATCAGGTTTTATTGTTGTACTACCTTGTGGTAACCTTTATAGATCATTGCATTTTCACAATAAACCTTTTAATTAGAAGTTAGCATAACCTGTTCTTACTGCTTCACACTACGTTCTTGCTACATTGGCCAAATAAAAGATTTTATAAGGTCTCATGAGGGCCATTAAAGTGACTTCTTGCAGTCTAAAAAAAAAACGAATAGCCTGGCTGCAAATGGTACCAGAGAACACATAGGACAAACAAGAAAACCGAGATGATCTAACAATCAAAAGTTTAATGTACACACAGAGTTAATGCTCGCTGATAAGCAATAGACTGAACATACACAAAAAGGAGAAGCAAAAATTCATGTGCGTTTCCTGACAGGAAATGCATCCATTCTAACGGAGGCCGTGATGACAAGATTAACACAGCATTTTTAGAACTACAGCTTCCGTAATTTCTCTAGGCAGCCGATCTGCACAGAATGCTAGCTTCTTCCTCTACAATGCACGCTCAGATGTGGAGAGTGCATTGTAGAGGAAGAAGCTAGCATTCTGTGGAGATCGGCTGCCTAGAGAAATTATGGATGCTGTAGATGCAAATACACTGGGAGAATCTTGTGTCAGCATGATCGCTGTTATACTTTCAGAGATGGATGCGTTTCTTGTTGGGATCTGTATGGACACACATCAGATCTTGCTTTTGCTTTTTGTGTAAATATAATTTATTGCTTGTCAAACAGCATTTACTCGGCATGTTCAATAAACTTTCATTTGTTAATACACCTCATGATTGTCTTGGTCTCTAGTAGAAAGGTGTTCATTCTTTTTACAGTGAAGCTGTGTATGCCTAGGCGAAACACTCATGGTCCGATCCCAAAACCCCTAGTGTAGGGGTATGAGCCATTGTTTAGGGGGTTGTGAGCCATTGTTCGTCTTACATGAGGGACGGAGACATTTCTTGTTGGGTATACATAGAAATGCTTATGCATGTAACACATAAACATTTATCAACGCGTTATTGCAAGGAAGGGACACAGAGTGGGACGGGGTTAAGACAAGATCATGATGTCATAATTATCTTGCAGCAAAGGTGTGGCGGGCTATTGGCTACACCGATAGTGACGTCGTTTCTCTCTCGCAGCAGAGTGCGCGTGCAGCAGTCTCTCTCCGACTTCCCAAGAGGTTCGAAAATGTGTCCCTGTATTTAATTAAATGAAATGTGCAGCCCCGGTGTGTCACTTCGTAACTACAGTGCATAACTGAGTCATAAACATTATGATTAACGCATTACAAAACACAAGTGCGTAACATAATCCAGAAAGACTTTGATGGACCCGCTGGATTAACACAATGAACCACTCATTGCACTTTCCACGATGGTGATCTTGCAAAGTGCAATGTGTGGCATTCCAAACAAACAATGTGATAAACCCAAGCCAAACATGTGCATAACCTCATTAAGAAACACAGACATAACCAATAATATAGAAAGACTTGAATAAACCATTGGAATTAACTCAGTGATAAACACCGGGGCCGCACATTTCAGCTTCGCAGGTTTACCGTCTGTACAGGGTGCATGGGCAGTAACTTTTTCTGTTATTGTTTGTTAAGTATTGTATAATGTTGTGCCAGTAAAACATGTTGGGCTAGTTGGTGCAATGTATTGGTACTGCTTTTTTTCTTAATGTTGTGCCCTTCTTCCTTTTGTAACAACTTTTTTTATTCCTCCTTGCATAATACTTCAACCTTGCAGCCTGCGAGGTATATAAATAAATAAGTACATAAGCACGTCATTCATTCATCTGCATACACCTCGCACCATTTCTTGCTCAACAAATGTCACTGTGTTGATGTCTTGCAGCATGCATCTACATTAACTGTCATTTGCGTTTCGGTATGGTTTGTGAACAGTGTAATGCATAAAGATTACATGACATTAAGGTTGTGGCCTATGCGGCGTATAAGCAAACCTTGCAAAAGATGACATGTTGGATTGTTGAAAATAAGACAAATTGTATATATCGCAGTTACTTTAACCGCATTTAATTGACCACTTGACAAAAACTTAACTTCGCATAGATTCCAACACGTACACTGAATCTGCAGGGTTTTTTTTTTGCTTATTAATGTAGTTGTTACTGCATGGCCACATTGTAGATTTGAAAAGAAAGTTAAATAAATTTGTTTGTTGCAACATAACAATATGTGTAGATCACTGCGATTGTAACACCAGAACTTGATACAAACATGCACACTATAGGATGCAAGCAAATGCTCAGGACAAACTCCAGAATGTTTGCATCCTGATACTTATGAAAGTGAACGGTTTCATTCCATGGCTGTCAAAAGAGGGAGAGAGAAAACTTAATTGTGTTCGTGGAACAAAAACGCATTGATAAGCTTAGACATATAGTCATTGCTTAAAACTTTCGAAATGAATAATTATAGCTTGATATCGACATTGAAGCAGCCTTTCGACAGCAAGAAAAGGAATCAGTTTTTCCAGCTCTGAACATTGAATTGCAGGAAATGCAAGCAGGCATAAAATTCTGCCAATATAATCTGTTTAGGAATACCAAATTCGAATAAACATTGAGACTTGCATTTGTACTTTCTCTGGCTGAGCAATCTAGTTTGAAATGACTCCCATAAGCATGTCGTAACAATGTTTATCTAATACAGGTTAAATGCATGCCTAGCTTAAGAAATCTGGATGATTGCTATAAATTACAGTGAAGAAACTATAATATCTAATAACATTAATAATATAAGAATAATATTTATTTCCACAAAACAGGCTAACCGTGAGAGAAGTGCGAGGCTGAGCAGAAAGCTGAAAAATTCTACGGCAAGTGCGAATGCCGCAGGCCTACGATCCTGCTTTATGAATGGCGCGTATTGATATGGTCTCCTTGTTAGAAGTTCCGAGTATACTGCCAGCGCGAGACACAGAACAACAAAGTGGACGAGAAGCGTGTCCTTTATAATGATATGTTACAACGTACAGGTTTCTACAAAAGTGACGGTAACTGCTCGAAACATTTGATGCGTCGGCTTTTGCGCCTTTAGAAATATTTAGAGAGGGCTCCCATATATATATTCGCAGCGCAAGCACGGCGATGGACGAACCAGGATAGCGCTAAGGTTGAATTTCACAACACAATTTTCATTCCACGTCGTAATCACACAGATCATTTGAGGCTTCGTTCAGTGGCACATGCGTGCTTTCGGGTTGGTGCTTCTTGTTGCGTTCGGCGTAAGAATATGGCTAATAGCAGGCACCACATATGCGCAATCACGGGCAATATACACGCATCATTTCTTCAGAAGCTGGCGCTGAGCACAGGTAGCGCGAGGATCTCGTTGGGCTGACACGACGACTTCGTGGCAGCCGAATTCCGAATACTGCATATGCGGTGAGGGTAGCAATATGAACTGGTCGATAGGTCATCTTGGAGATTGTTGTAGCGCAGGCAGAACGAAACGGTCATAGAAGGCAGATGAGACACACGGCGCAGAACCACCTGCGAACAGCTGTTTACGTGCGCCATGTCGCACTGAACTACCGAAACCGCCGTCGCGCACTCCAAGACAAATCTTAACTAACGTTTTAAATTAGTAAACTTACATATTATTTGCTTCTAATCAAGAAAAGTCAAGAATATTATACTGTAAACGTTTTATTCATTACAATAAAAGAATTATGCAGCGTGTGCCACGAAACCTGGCAGTAAGCAACCCTGGGCGTCGCACCAGTCGCATTGTTGAAATCGCAATCATGTGAAATGAGCCCTCGAAAAATCGCATTGCGACGCGTGCGACAGCACCGATTTTCGTCGTTGCAGTCGCAGCATGTGAAACAGCCTTAACTGGGATTATTTAACGCACACCCAACGCACGACGTACGATCCTTTTTGCTTTGCTCTGCGTTCGAACCTGCGACCTGGAGCTCAGTCGCACAACGCCATGGCTTCTGAGCTAGCACGTCGTTTAGGATCAGCTAGTAGCGGTAGCTCCAAGACTAGTAGAAGGAGCGTGGGTATTACAGTAGAACCATGTAGTAATATAGTTCCTGTTGCATGACGAAGCGAATTCGGTTCGTTTCGAAGCTTGTAATGTGTATTCCTGCAAAATGTCTTCATTTTGTCATCAATGCACTTCGACAAAATGAACCAAATGAAAGACCAAATGAACGTTACTTTGCGTTGAACTGCGGCAAAAATCGGGCAGGCTGCGACAGCTCGTTCTTATCGAAAAACAAAGTGCAAATGCAACAGGGCGTATTTAGGTTGCAGGGAAGGTCGTCCTCCTCCCAATGATGAATTCTAGTTCTTATTAGTCAGAATTAGGACACCCGCCATTGGCGAAGACACCACGTCTCCTTTCTTGAGCTAGAAACATAATAGTGAAGCGCGAAACACGTGCAAATGTTACTGTCGAAGCCACCTCGTAAACAAAATTGCCCAAGGCCATTTCCACTATCATCGACCCAGCTGCATCCAAGCGGCTCATCGAAGCCATCCCATTGTGACTTGTGTTATCTTTGTTTGCCATTAACCGCCCATTCCCTAATGTAATGCCTCAACGAGAGGCATTACATAAAATAAATAAATGAACAAAATCAACACTTATATAGTCCACTACGGGCAACCTCTTTCAACACGCTTCAAATAAGTTCTAACAACGCGTGGTCGAACGCATCAGATGCTTTTCGGGAGACGTGTTTCGCTCGCAACGATATTTGTCGTGTCGCTCACCGAGGGTCCTCGCCTTGTGTTGCAGGGGCCTTCGCTATGCCTGCGCTGCGTACGTGGCCATCTTCAGTTTCGTGTACGCGCTCTCGCTTGTGCTCGGTTTGACTGACAGGTGAGACGTGGTCACCCTGTCGTTGCTGTTACCAGGTGACCAAGAGGGGCATGCAAAATGAGTTCTCGTGCTTCCATTGGTAATTTGCGTTCACTCTAGGCGAATTTGTGTACAAGGTGCGCTACAAATGTGGCCTCCGTTTGCGAGATCCGCTGCCACGGAGTGGCAACATTGAACCCCAATATTTAGAACCCGCCCGTTGAAGGAGGGTATAAGAAAATTTTGAAAAAGTTACTGCGGTCACTTAGCAGAACAAGGGGTAAAAACGATCCACAGTCACTAAAGCACCCTAACGTGATTTGCATGCGACAGCATTATGACTTCTCTAACTGGTTACACGCATGATACGTTACGTCATACATTTTCACGTGTCCTTCACAACTCCACCTTAATACACCTTAATCTATCGTAATCCAATTTGAGCAACCTTATTTCACTTTAATCTAAGTTGAATAATTTGTACCAACCTTAATACACATTCGTTCACTTTATTCACCTTAATCCATCTTAATCCGCATAAATTCACTTTGTTCCACCCTAATCGACCTAAATCCATTTTGATTCACCTTAATTCACTTTGCTCCACCCTAAGTCACCGTACTCTAACTTGTTCTAACTTTGATTCTGTATTAATACTGACGGTATACAATATGCTGATGACGTCACTCATGATGATGATGACGTTTGCTACCACTCGTTGCGGACAACGCCGGCTTCTCTGCTTGATGGGACATATGATGCGAAAGTAAAATATGCTTTCGGGGCACTTTGCGTCTTCGTTGTGTGGTTAAGGTTAGTTTCGGAACCTGCTCATCTTTCTTAGTCACTGTTTAGCATAGTCAGCAAGGAAGCTGTAAGGGTGTCCCGTAACCCAATAGCCGCAACATTTTCCTACGACGTCTAACCAGACGAACCAGCTTTCGGGCGACCGCCACTCATGAAAGCGATCGACTTGATGATGTGACCAGCTATACATGACTGAACTGTGTCGAGAGGCGCTGGTGGCGTCGGGGAGGACAGCACGAACGCAGTGCGCATGCGCAGGATGGCCCTCCTGACAGCGCTGACGTCGATGATGCTGGTGACGAGCCTGCTGACGTCGTTCCTGCAGGCGGCCTTCGACTTCGTGCGACACATCTGGCGGATGATGCCATGGGGCGTGCTCTTACTACTCGGTGCCACGCACGTTGCCTCCGAGCTGCTGCAGGTATACCTCGTGTCTCAGCTAAGGCTGACCAAGCGTGTTATTTAGTTAGTAGGCGAATGTTTACGAGTTAATATGGCCGTTAAGCTATTATCCTTATTTGCACAGCTGTACACTAATTTGCTATCTCATTCGACGCTTCGCCTTTTGAGCGCAAGTGCGACATTTTCTTTTGAACAGCTTGGCTAGCCTTAGCTGCAGCACCCTATATGTACGGCATAGCACAAGAGGCGAGTGTGTAAAGCTGGTGCAGTTTAGAGGCTTCGTTTGTGTCAGAAGTCTACAAGTGGTGTGTTTGTGTATTCACTGAAAACCTGTGGCATCTCTCATTATTTGTTTGTGTGTGTGCTACAGTTGCTATACTCTCTTCCCCAGCTGCAGACGATGCTGTAGGGATGCCCTAAATTCTACTCGTGTTGGTGCACGCATTATCGGATTCGTACAATATATATACGATCCGTTAGATGCTAGTTCATACATAGCTCCACACTGGAAAGTAAAACCGATCAACAGACTGTCAGTGGTGTTGCTGCGCTTCTATGACGAACGCGGCTCCGGGAAGCATAAGGTTTCAAAACGCAAAATTGCAGCCTCGCACAAGCGCGCACCCCCCCTGCCGTCTCCGTGTCGCTTCGCAGGCATACGCCCTCCCGCAAGAGGCGCTCAGGGTTGAGTCCACGTCTTTCTGGGAGGAGCGCAGCCCGGTCGAGGCGCAGGCCATGCTGGCCTTCGCCACCTCGGTGATGGCCGAGACCGCGGACAAGCGGGTGCTGGTCGAGATCATGACGCCGGCCGTGGTGCACGTCGTGAGTGGCAATGAGGCATCCGCCGTGGCACCAAGAGTCCGAGCTCTGGACTTTTGCGCGTGCGCATAATGTTAACGCGTTTCCGATGTTGCGAGTGCTTTTCAGCTGGTGCTCACGTGGTTTCGCAGCTGCCCAGAGGGTAAACGCCAAACAACCTCTTGTTCAAAACTATGGATCACGTGCTCTTTATTGATGCGCTACAACGGCCCAAACTGCAATCTGCCGCGCTGCCTCCATGCGCTCTTGTTCACGCATCACTTATGTTCCAGCTTTTAAGCGAAACTTTGTTTGCCCTTCTCCCCTTGCACTACTTCCCCCTCCCCAACTACTTCCCACCTATATCACATAACCAAAGAGACTGCGTACGATATACTTGAATTTTCTGCTTTTAAAATTAAAGTAATAGTTACTTTTAACGAATTCGCTAGTGTTTCTGGGATGTTCCACAGTTCCACATATATCTACCTATCATCTCGCACATTCTTCAACGCACCCTGTAACTAAAGCCGTGTTTAAGTGTGTGGGTCATCACCCACATACTTTTGTTATGAGAAACACAGTTCCACATAACATAAAAATATTTATAAAAGTGTTTCTCCTGATACGCCGAACCCAAACTGGGAAAGAGAATAAGAGCGTAGTTAATGGCGTTCTTTTGCACATAGCACGATGTCGCGGGGTGAATTCTCGAGTGCGGTGGCCGCACGCCGATAGGTGTGTAAAGCAAGACCGCTCGTACACTTGCGCCTACAGCTGCACGTTCACGAAACCGAGATGGTTGACGGTGGCTTCCGAGATTCGGTGGCGCACACCGGATTTCTCAATACCTCCCACTCGTGCTTACGGGGCGCAGTCAGCGAAGTTCCGTATCCCGCCGCATTGGCGTTGTCCACCGAGGCTCATTAGGGTGCATTGATGCCAGCGGGGGTAATGAGGTGCCCTAATGCGTATATCTCGGAGGCCATGGTAGGAAATCGATCCGGAGCCCGTCTACTACGGCTTCCCGTATAGCCCATGCGCTGCTTTCATATGTCAAACCTCCCATTTTGATTTGTTCTGGGACTGACCGCGATAAAACCATGCGCGAGTGGTCATGTGTTACCTTATCCACCACCCAAAAGGCTTTTCTTCCCCTCGATCCTATAGCAAAACAGCTGCCTGTTCACTGAGCGGGGATGCCACCGGTTAATCAGGTCTGTCCATGAATTCTCGTCGAATGTTGCCAGGTGGCTGAGAACGTTACGGGAGCCACTGCCGCGTCTTGAATTGGCTATGGCATACATGTATATATATGGTGACGCTCTTGAAATGTGAACGTTACTTTCATCCACCAAAGCATCGAATCCCTGCGCAAGAAAGAACGTCATATGACATCAGCGCACAGCTTTCATGGTCCCTATAGAGAGAATGAAAGGCACTGCTTGATAACGGCACAGAGACTGAAGCTTTTGTTGGTCACGCGTATACCTAAAAATCTCATTATTTTTGTTTTATTTACTTGCAATACCAGAAACGAGCCTCAATATCAGCAAATCTTGTTATTAAGCACGTCCAGCTTTACATGGACTTGACGAACTTGCACCGGAATCTTCTAGAAGTAACACAAGAGTCCATTTTTATGGCAGAGAAAAGAGCCAGGTTCAAGAATATGTCGCATCAGCGCCTTGCTTCCTTAACACCATTGGTCAAATTTCTATGCAACCCTCTCCCCGGCAGGCCGAGATTCAGCGCAAGTACCCGGCCTACTACGCCATCCCTGTGATCGTGGGCGCTTCGAGCAACTTCATCATGCCCGCGTCGATGCCACTCGCTCTCCTGCACGAGATGGCGCGGGTGCAGTTCTGGAAGCTGGTAGGTGCGGTGGGTGGCGGCAAGAACAGGTCGCGTGCATTCATGCGTAGATCGTGACCGGGCGGGCTAAGTTTAAGACGAAGTGCGGATGGCCAGGTCACGCGGTACGCAGATCAGCTTAACCGGGGTTCTTTCCGAGTGGCACAGTGAGTGCAAAGTTAAAGTTGGGAGTGGAATAGCATTATCTGGAGTGGCGGAATTAGGACACTAGGAGTGTACACGCACTGGGCTGACGGAGGACATGTTTGTGGAACGAAAAACCGGCGTCAAAGCTACAAACTTATGTGGCGAACGCCCCGTGCCGAAAAAAAAAATGTTACTCCCGGCGCCTACATGATTCGGCCAGAAAGAATTCGGCGTCTTTGCTTAGAGAGCAAATGCCGGTAGAATATTTAGTTAAGCTATTAAGTGGAAAATTATCAAAGACGGTGGATAAAGGAGTGAAAGTTTGGTAACGCATTAGGCACACTTGCCAGGCGTCGCGAGGAGCAGCCTCTCTCTCTCACTTCCGGTGGCCCGCTGTGAGCCTCTGCAGGCATATAGTTTCTCACTTTATTACCTAGAGGGTACCTAGAGGGAAATGTGGCGCTGCTGCGCTCTTGTGTGCGTGGAAATGCCGATATATGGTGGCTTCGGTTGGCATCGTCCTCGCAGAGCCGGGACACCTTGAAGACGCGCCTGGCTAACACCGTTCCATTTGCCGCATTATTGATTTCCTACCAAGATACCACGTCAACAACTGTTTTAGATTTATTATTACATACAAACGTATGTTGTTTATTTACGAGGATTTGTGATTGGATGCTCAATTATATGAAACTTAAAATGTATCAGTGGACCGCTAGAGTTGGAGGACATATGACAGGAGTGGCCCTCGCTTTGGAACCGTTTGTCGTTTGCTCTTGCTTTTATTCGCTATCTTACGCATTGTGGGTGAGTGAACTTCATTGAAAGTTAGAATATGGGTGAATGAAAACTCTTTATGAAGAACTTATTTTAGGAACACAGTATCTGCGTAGCCACATGCATGTTTTAGACAGCGCATCGTACAACACCAGCCAACACAAGTCTCGCACACCCATAAGCCGTCATTCCCATGACAGCATAGCGCTCGTTAGAAAACTCCCATGGACGGTGGCGCCAAATTTCCCTCTAGCTAATATAGTGAAAACCTCTACAGCTGCAGGTTTTCCCCTTTCCTTATGTAAACGTATGTGTCAAACTTTCATTTTCTAAGATTTCTTGGCAATAAACAACAACAGTAGAACGAAAACGCTTTTTAATATTTTTTATATTACAAATAGCTAAGGTTAAGCCCAGGATGCGAAGCATACTAGCCTTTATTTTAGTTGTTATGCGTTGCATATTGCAATCACTCAGTTCAGCCCTTGGGTGCGGCCGCAGCCACCACCTGACTCTCGCTCCTCCCGCTAGGGGCGCTGCGCCGGCGCGTGAGCTGTTATGACGTCATATGGTAGCTACGCGGCCGCGCGCGGCGCAGCAAGGGAGAGCGTGGTTGTGCGGCTAGTATGCTTCGCGTAAAGCACATTCTTCGAGCCTGACAACACTGGCAGCGACGCGGTGAACGCCCGGTGGCGTCCGTCTCCTTTCCGTTCCATGTAGCAATCCATGATGTAGTCCAAGCCAGCGAACAATCGGCGTCTGTAGTTGTACTAGCGATAACGAACGCTGTGTATCACGATCAAAATGTGCTTCAAATAGTTGCCCGACTGAAGAGGATGCCGTGGTATAAGTTTTTGCGACGTGTACAGGGTGATCCTCACCCGTAACGTGTCTGTTCATACACAAATGTAAGAAAAACATTGTGGGGACAGAGTGGCTCTATTTTCTGCAACCCTTTAGGGAGCACGGCTTGCGCGGCTGCACGCCGTAGCGGCACACAACCTGTGCGAGGAAAAGGCGGCAGATCCCACACCCTGCGGGAATCGATGTTACTCGAAACAGTGTACGGAGGGCCTGCCAAGTTAAGGAAGCGGCCATGAGAGCCCCAAGACGTAGGCATCTGGTTCATGACTTGCAGTGTATGACACGCATGTTATGACATTCATGTCATGACCTAAAATTTATGGTCGTCGTAATGATGGGCCAATTTTGGTACATACCAAGACGTAGATGGCTGTTTCATGGCCTACATAACACGCGTGTCATGCCATTCAAGTCATGACATATCATTTATACTTGTCATGCACGTGTCGTACTATAACCAATTCTGCTACATACCAAGTTAACAAAAGGACCATGAGATCCCCAAGACGTAGGCATCTGTTTCATGACCTACACGACACACATGTCGTGATATTCATGTCATAACTGATCATTAACTTCGTCATAAAATATTTTCATAGTATGCCAATTTTGGTACATGCCACGTTAAGGAAACGACCATGAGACCACCAAGACGTAGGTGGCTATAAATAGATAGATACTGTCAAAGTGGCATATGTTCGGCGAGAAATGTTTCACATTTAAAACCGCATATGTGGAAAGCGGAAGAAGCAGTCAGAACGGACCAATGAGCTCGCCGGATGGGTGCAGATGCGAGAGGCATAGCACGTCGTGTGGAGATGAATCCGTGCTCTAGTTCATTAAAACATCTTTCTGGGCGAGTTGGTGCATAATTGATTTTAAAATTATAACAGCGCTAACACATGCATCCACCAAGGAACAAGGAAGAGACATAAGCGCTTGTGTCTTCCCCTTGTTCCTTTGTGTATGCATGTGTTAGCGCTGTTATAATTTTCAAATAAAGAAAAATGGTGCGCTGCGCTGACACGCATCAACTCCGTCACTCCATGCCGTGCAGCCAAGGTTAGTCTTCGTGTCAGCCAATCAGCAAAGAGAGCCGGCTGCGTGTTTCACAAATGGAGGACGGTTCGTCCATCCCTCTCTAGTGTCTGTCCCTGAGGGTGTGCTTAATGAATAAATTGTGCTCCACATATCCTTCCGTCAAACTTCCAGTCGGCCGGCGTCGCGCAGAGGGCGATCAGCGGATGGACAATAAATGAGCGTTCGTACGGGTTTTCTGTTGTGGTTGGCTGACGTGACCTACGGCTTTTGCTGCACTGCACAGAGTCTGTGAAATTGAGTAAATAAGAGGGGCACCTTGCGAGGTGCAAGATGAATGCATCCTGAACACGGCTTCCTGGAGGCGGGTTCGCATGAAATCTAGCGAAGACGCACACATGTTGAGAAAGAGTGTCAGTGCCACGTCCGATAGACGTGTTCGAAACATGCATGTGTTTTCGCCTGTGCAAAGCACACACAAGTGCCTCCTAATCAGAAAGTGGTGTTGGCACGTAAAACCCCAAATAATATTATTAAGCACACACAAATTATACCTACCGTTAGCGCGTTTTATTCCCACATCGTGCGAGAAGCCTCACCTTCTTCCTATACTACTTCACTTTCCTTCAGTTTCTCTTGGGCCTGTTCGCCAAGATTATCGTCATGGCCATGGTCATCGTGACTGTCAACGCAGCCGACAGGGCCGGCCTCTTCGGCACTCAGACCTCTCCGGAATGAAGAACCGGGGGCGATTGATTGGGACGAGGCGCTGCACGCCTTGCTATTGACCTGTATTGATCTGTACTTATGTAACCTGCTTCACATTGTCAGACTTTAGCATGGACTTTACCGAGACCTTTCTCGGTGACCTTGCTGCTCCGACGCAACCCTGCGTTATGACTGCGAACTTTTGCACACCCGATGTCCGGCGATTTCAGTTGACTGTGTCAGATGCAAGCGACTTGTTTCGCTCCAATGAACTCTAGCCAATAATTCAATGACAAGTCGTCGACACTTCACCGGCGAACATAATAACTGGCTATACGATTACGAAAGTATGTACACTGATTCGTGTAGATGTTGTAGTTTGTATAGGTAACGTGCGCATGTTGAATATCGTTAGCGACCCTACCGGTGAAGGATGCGCTCGAAGCGCTGACCTTCTATCCTAAGGTTAAATTATTGAGCGTAAAGTAACAAAGAAGACAAGGAAAAAGATTCATTGCTATGGCGTTCATGTATCACTCGGTTGTCTCAATGCGCCGCTGTGGGTCCAATGCTTGATTGCGACTGGGATTGCCTGGGCGCAAATAACTTGGGACATTGTTGGTGTTCCACAATGCAGACCGTGTTACGGATCCAAGCACATCATATACAGAAATCGTTAACATAGAGTCAAGGTAGCAAGTAAACAAAATAAAGAGGAAACTCTCTAATGCTTCGTGGGAAAAAGGAAAGCTTGAATGTGTCAGTGCGAGAAAAATAAGGGGTTAGTGAACCGGGTTGATGGTGACGCGTGCGGCGTGTGGTTAGAAGCTATACACATGGTGCTGGATCAAGCGCCAATTTTTCTTTATTAGCAAGGAAAGAAATTCTCGACGCACATTTTTTGCTTCTTGTTTCAAGGAATTGGATACTGCTATTTTCCATTACTTCAGACGTTGAATGGAACGGTGAAAATTTTGAAATAAATAAACCTTACGGTTTTCCTTTGAATAATTTAATGTGTTTAACTTTGGTTATATTATATCGATCCCACACAATGGATGCATACTCGAGCTTAGGCCAGATTAATGAATTATAAGCCAGTAGTTCAACCTGAGCGGGGGCTTTCGGAAGTTTATTCCGTAAAAGGCATAGCTTGCGAAAGGCGGATGAGCAGATATTTTCAACATGTGAATTCCAGGAGAGATTGTTAGTTATTGTTACACCTAGGTATTTAAAACTGGAGATTTCATGTAAGGGTGATTGTACAAGGTGATGCCTCTGATCGAAAAGAACTTTTGTGCCTGATACACGAAGGAAGTTCGTTTTATCTCTGTTTAGAACAATACCCAATCCTGGCACCATGCTAGGATGTTACAGAGCTATCTAGGTCATTCTTGTGATTAGAACATATAATTTCACGATACAGCACCCAATCATCGGCAAACAAACGAATCTCTAGGCCAGGAACAACTGTGTCAACGATATCGTTAATATAAACGGCATGTCTGCTTTGCCGCACGAATGGACAGTGAAGGCACCATTGCGCAACCGTGGTATAGTGTTTCAGGGCACTCCATGCCAGGTAAGTTTGCGGAGAGGTATCGCAGTTGTCTTGAACATGCTATCGTTGTGAACAATTCATGTTGGCGCACTGTTCACTTCGTTTGAAAGTACAAGGCATGGTGAAGGGGGCGAGGGAGAAGGAATAACATTTTTGATTAAAAAAATCGTGTGCAAAGTCACCTTTGATATATCAATGCACTCCCTAACGCTACTTCGTATTCTAGAATGCGCTACAGAACGGTTTTCCAAAAGCAGGTGACGAGTATTTCGGGATCCGTTATACGCGGCTTCAACGAGCATTCACTAATACCTGTGTCACGCGGTTTTATCTCCGCGTCAGGACAGATAAGGATAAAGTTATGAATGCGCTTTCATCGCGAGCTCACGCTGTTGTCGACTGGGATGATGGAACTTAGCCAGAGCTGTCGAGTTTACTTTCCAAGCCACAAAGAAGCAAGAAAGCAAATCAGGTGGACTCAACTCCCGTTCTCGTCTACGTAAGGCGAAGCATTCTTGTTGTGAATGTCTCCTGAACCATGCATGTGTTAAATACATGAAGTGATGTTTTGGAGGCACAAATATCACTATAGCAGCGTGTTAAAAGAAAGAAATTTCATTTGCAATGAACTATAGACGGACTGGATATTTTTTACAAATATTTACATGTAGTATGCCATGCATGCAATCTTTGTTTACCTTTTCAGTGGTGTACGTAGTGTGCATGTTGCACTCGTGGTTTGTTTGTTTACCCTCTGTCACTGAGGTATACCCGCTATGGCGGATTGGTCAAGATGCACATGGCTCGTGGTGATGGGTCCGTTACTTCTAGTGCAAACTACGTATCGAAACGCGCCAAGCGTCACAACGGGCTTGCATGCCCGCGAGAAAGAGTGTTCTATGCCGCTTGTCGACGTATGCGTGACGTAGGGGAAGTGCTGGCCGACATTATAATGCTTTTGTTTATAAACTGCGTGCGGCAAACTCACGTGGATGTCAGGACTGCCCGCTTAGATGCACCGAGTGTGAGGCAACACCTATTTAAACGTCTTACGCACACGCGCAATGCCCTAGAGCACTCCAGTGAACCGCCACAGTGGTTCCAGGAGCAAGACGCTGTTGCGTCTGCGATGGCGTCTTTGAAGGTCTTTCAATTTAGTACAGTCTAGCCAAATGATATATTAATATTGGCTAACGCCAAGTAACCTGTTTTGTACATGGTTACGTATTGTTCAGAACATAATTTAAAAAAACGTTCGGTAGCAAGTTACACTCCTGTAACACGTGAAGGCGAAAGCCTGTTGTACACTTGGTAATGCATTAAGTTATGACGGGAAGGTTCCGACTTATTGCACTTCATAACGATCTTTCGTCATGAGTAAACGTATTGCGCTATAGGTCGACCTCCACAACGACACGTGCGAGAACCTTATGCACTATCTAAAGCTTCTTTCTTTCTTTCTTTCTTTCTTTCTTTCTTTCTTTCTTTCTTTCTTTCTTTCTTTCTTTCTTTCTTTCTTTCTTTCTTTCTTTCTTTCTTTCTTTCTTCTGTATTCCTTTGTGCTTTTGTTCTTTGTTTCCTTCTTTCTGTCTTTCGTTTTTTTTTATTCATATTCAACCATTGCATCTTTGGTTGCTTACGGAGGTATAAGCCATCCCTGAGAAGAAGAAGAAGAGGAGGAAGAAGAAGAATTTTATTCACAGGGCCGGCGAGTTATTCGGAGATTGGGTGAATATCCCCGCCAAGGCGTCGGCCACGCGCCCTTGAGCTCTGGCAGCTTCCATCCTGATAATAGTTTTTCTCCCATTAGACTAGACGCCGCTTTTTTTGTGTATGAACTATTGCAACAAACCACTTAAGGCTTTCGCCTTAACAAAAAGAAAGCGTCCATCAGTAATGGTTTCAATATCAGGCTTGTGTTCCTGTGTGCGAATCCTGCCTGCGGATCATTGTAGTAATGGTTCTTTAATTATTTATGACGCCGTACCTAGTTGAAAATGATGAGTTCACGAGGTGTTGAAGCGAAAAGGATAAAGTTTAGGCAAATGTACGTACTAGCGATGACACCCCACGCTGATTTAATCGCTCTGTTGGCAGGTCCCGCAGACACTGCTGCCGCAGATCCCTTTAGTAATAATGGCATAAAAATCTATGCACAACTACTTCGCTGCAACTTTCCTAGATGACACCACTACCCCGTTATAGGTGTCCGGCGTTGGAGGCTAGATACGTAAGAAAAGGTGTCTCGAACACAAGTGTGATATCGAAGAGTTCATGACCACGCACTTTGCATGGGTTAGACGCGATGACGCTACCGCTGTGATCATCATTAGGGACTTCAATGGGGACGCTTCAAACCAGACAAGAAATGTTTCACTCGGTTTGCGCTAGAAGAGTGTGCTTTGAAGTGCCGCACAAATACAAATTTCCCAACTATTCAACAACGGTCGTGCATAGATTTAAGTTTGGCTAAGAATATATGTATGGTCGTATGAACCAATCAGTACGCATCACAATAATTACAAAGCTATCGTCACTACAATTGCCAACTGATGAAAATATTAGCCATGTAGCTTTGTTTAACCTTGTCTGATGGGCTACAGCTTCGCCGCTCATCCCCCTCCACAGAGTGGAATGGCTCCTCAAATTTTTGAGAAAGCGTGACAGAACCAAGGAAGTTCATCGATTGTTTAGGCCTCGTCGCACGCTGAGCAGGTCGGAGATGGAGCCAGGCCAGTAGCAGCCGATCCGTAGCCGCAACAGAAGAGACCGTTTCCGCCTTGTGACGCCGCGAACAGGAACGGGATGTGGAGGTCGACTGCTGGCGAGTTGCCGATCCGGGTGAGGCTCCGTAAGGTGCCGCTGCAACGCGTGATTCGCCTGTATAGTCCACTACATAGTCCAAGGAAAACTCAGTTTCCTTCAGCCTTATCACACATCATCACTTCCGGATACAATTAACTAATCAATTTTGCTGTAAAAACTAACCATTTTTTGCTGCTTTGTTATTTACGTGTGTATGTTTTTTTACCCACTCCCCTCTGCATTACTTCGGCCTTAAGGGTACAATATATATATATATATATATACATATATATATATATATATATATATATATATATATATATATATATATATATATATATAGTCGAAGTATGTTAAAGCGGTGCTGACGGGCACAGCCTCCTCGTTTCCCTAGACGCCGTCCTAATAGGGGAGCTAATGGAGCGACGTAGAGCGTCAAGCATTGCCATGTCACTTTTAATAGAGTTTTATAAAGATGGCAAGAGCGATGATTTTCTTCCAATGAGTACATCACCGTTTTGGAAGGAGGACCAGCGCAGAAAAGGAAAACGGGAAAAATATGTACGTCTATACTTTTCGGAAACAAACATTGTTCGCAATATTATCCTAGTACATTACATATGTTGTCTCCAACAAGAAGGCAGTCATGATTAAGTAAAAAGAAACATGCTTAATATTGAACTTGTTACGAGTGTTACTTAAGCTTTACAATCGTCGCAAGCGCTAACGAAAACGTTGGTCGAAAGGGAGAACATTACTTAGAGCAAACGAGGGGGTTCCTTCTTATGGCTTCCAAGCAATGTTGGACTCCCAAATTCAGCTACGAAACATCACAAATACTTGTTCACCATCAGTTATGTTACATTGCATCTCATAAATGAAGATAGCTGATTTAGTTACCTTCGAATTGTCACTGAGTACGGAAATATTACAGGTGCTGCGCTAAATTTTTCAAAATGACGTTATTTGTTCATTGGTTCACCACGGAAGCGACTATGTCCTATTTCCCGTTTTCAAAATAGCGACTCTATTCGTACTTTAGGCATTGATTACACCCATGATGGCATATCACACTCTGTGTGGCTCTCAATTTAATATGTATATCGAAATACTCAAGATGTTCAAGGGTATGATTTACCCCCATTAGAAAGAAGGTACTTAGGACAGTCTGTATTTCGCGGCCGAGTGTGGTATGTTTGTCACGTTGTACAGCCACCATTGCGAGTTACTAGGTCTCTGCAGTCCCTTGGTTACTTTTTCTGGTCGGGAAGAACAGAACTGGTCTGTCGCGCGGCGCTTGGGCAACAACGCACTCAGGATGGGTTCGCGTTCACATCCGTGTCTGTCCGCTGCCGGCTGCTTGCTCTGCGATTTCTGCTCCGTCTGCTACAGCGCGATCAGTGTCCTGTGCGTGAACTCTCCTGCCATTTCCTTGGCACGAAAATTCGTTACATGTTACGGGGCGTGCACTTAAATTGCAGACCACAAGTGTCGAACGCACCCGCATTAGCTCTACGGCCGTGGCATTTTGTGGCCACGCAAAACTGGTATGTCCTGATGTAGACGTTCTCGAAAACCGTGTTGTAGATGCTATGTCAGCCTTACTGCTTCCTCTAGTTCCCCCAGCCCTCCGCGCACGTTCCAATAATGTGTCGTAGGATGCAATCACGGCGTCGTTTCTGCCTTGCCACCTACGTGACTTCATGTGGCGTCAAGGGTGGCAAGTGCTTTCAACTCGCGACAGATTAGAGCGGTGGGACATGGTCCCATCTTCGCAGTGTCCAAATTGCCCCCTTCAGGAATCCAATAAACACGTGCTGCTGCAATGCGTCGTTGCTAGGGAATTTTGGAGGACCGTGCATACCGGTTTCCATGGCCTTGGAGTTGACCGCTTTATTACATCTGGTCGCTGCTCACGTGGCCGCTTTGCGCCGACTTTTAATTGCTGCGGAGGCGTTTTGTCTATGGCGTAACCGGTGTGAGGCACTTGCTGCGGGACATCGTCGCCGCGCTCTGTTTCCACTTCTGGGGAGGCTCCACTTTGAGCTACTGTCGTTTCTGCGAGAGGAGTTGTCCTCCCTTGGAGAAAAAAAAAGTTCCTTCGACAGTGGTCATGCCGTTTCCTGTCGATGTCTGATAGACGCGTACGGCTTAATTTTCGACCAGCCTGGTTCTTGTAGCCAGGCCATCAGAGGTGTTCACTGAAAGTGCACAGAATGTTGGTGCGTGTGACTTGTGCGTGTGCGTGATGTCGTTCACCGGATCATTATTGCATATACCGATCTCATAGCAACATTTCAAAATTATGTAAAATGTCTCTATCACATCATTATTGTACATAACGACTGTATATATCAACATCATTTTATATAACGTGACAATTAGTTTCTCTGTAACTCTGTAACTGTGTGTTGCGTGGCTCTATGTAGTTATGTGTTAGTGAGTGAGGACTCGGACATTTTGAAAATGTGTCGTGTATATACAGTGCTTCGTACTTTGTATATGTGATGGTCCTGGTGGAATTGTGCCGTGATTGTGACTCAGTGTTCGTATCGTCTCTTGTTGAAATAAGCTTTTCTAGACACAGGAGCTTGACGTCACTGTTGTAACTAGAAATGGTTGACACGTTGAATATTATTTCATTGAGCGCACATGGGTTCTGAAGTCCTAGAAAGCAAGATGAAATTATCAGTGTGACCTGCACTTAAAATTGCGACATTCTACGTTTGCAAGAGACACATTTTTTTCACCATTATACATGTGTTGCTTTCAAACGCACGTTCAACGTAGATTGCTTTTACAAGCGAAGCTTGTCTATGCCTAGCCTGAACGTCCGTATGGTGTGGTATGAATAACTTTATTTAGGTCCTGAGGGATCAGTCTGGGACTAATACGGGCCGCTCCCACGTCAGTACAGAGAGGCCGAGCCCCTCTGCCGTCACACGGGCCCTCTGGACAGCCCTGAGTTGGTCCGCCAGCACTTCACTGTGCAGCATCCGCTGCCACCACTGTTCACCTCGAGAACCATCACCGGCCAACACCAAGCAGCGCCAAAGCACGTGTTCTAAATCGAACAAACCCCAACACTTACGTCTGTTCGCAAAAATCGAATAGCTCATACCCCCGTAAGCGAGCAAAACTGTCCCTAATGCAGAGGCTTCCAGAGTTTAACGTGGACGTTTCCAAACCAGAACGATAGTGGCTGATTACGTTCATGTTTGAACGCTTCTCGCTTCGATGTTGCACTCAGGTGAACGTACCTACTACTATAAGATGTACGTGTGTAGATTTGGTATTTGGAAACGACATGAGTGACCTCGAGATGACCGAACCTCTTGCAGTATACCGTAGCGAAAACAAGGCTACTCTGCTCACTTGCAAAAAATTGACTGGTGAAGTTTCCACTGCTCAATAAACATGTGTTTCACTGACAATTTGTCTTCATTGATGCCCACACAATGCACATCTCGTTAATCACAAGTGCATGTGGCAAAGGGAACCGTTAGGTATACAAAGAGACAAGCTTCCCTTATCATCCATCTTCACGGAGTGGAAGGGCCGATAATTTTTTCTCATTCACGACATATTGCTCTAGTGGAGTCGGTATCATTATTTTGAATAGAGCTCTCTTTCTAGATCACCACGTTTCTTTATGATGGGACAGGGTGGATACTGGCATTCGAATGCGTACTGTCTTAATTTAGGCTACGTATTTTGTACACCTACGGGCCAGCGCGGGCCCCTAACTCTAATGATTTTTTCCTCTCCTGGACGTGTTTTTGCTAGAAGGTCGTGACGTGGTGCTTCCTGGGGTTTTAAATTGTGTTTTAGACACGCGAGCAGATGTGCGATTCTCGGGCTGGGGTCCACCTTACTGGAATGCACGGGAGCTGGGTCGTCTCGTCCAGCACTTTTCGTTGCTGGATACATATTCGAGTTTTTCATGGATCTTTGTTTGCCTGGCCGTGGCGACACCGTGTGTCGTCAAGCAGGTTAGGCCGTGCCTATGTGCCAAGAAATTTAGCTGAGTATGTCTCACAACCTGATGTGATAACTTTACCTTTCTCTCCAGTTTCTATTTCCGATCACAGAGCAGTTATACTTGAAGTTTGCTACCCTGCTTCCTCCTCAGTAAAACCTGGGCGCCTCGACATCCGCATCCTACATGACACGCGTTCGCGCTCTTGTTTGTCAAGAGTCTTGCGCAGCTCTCTTTCTAGATCGGACCCAGGTCATGGGACGCGCTCAAGGTGCAGTGGCGGCTTCATTATTCAGTTGAAGGACGTGCACTCAAACGACGTATGTCAGAAGAACTGGTGGACACTGCCATGAAGTTCGGTATCGTCCTGCGGGTCAATAGACTGACTCCGCGGAAGCAGTCATGGCAGCGCGAGCTGCGGAGGCGTTTCCAATGCCTCATCACAATGTCGTCTTGGTCAGCTGCTGTTTGGACATAGTGTTGCCGAGGCGATCGTCACAGAATACGTCATCGAGGCGGGCTCGTTACATGGCGTTGCAGCAATGAGAATTTAGGTGCCATTTCGCTGATACAGACGCAGGACACCGGCTTTCTCGCTCAATGAGCCATTTGGCGCTTACGCATAAAATAATTGTGTAGTGGGCCGAGATGACAAAGGACAGATCTGGTGAGAATGGGGAGTAGAAGAAAGAGAAAGAAATTTGCACTTCCGCCCGAAAGGCGAAGCACCGATTGCGACAAAAAATTATTAGATGACTGTACGAAGTAAGGATAGTCGTGTTATCGGCCGTATAAACTTGTAAAAATTCACTTACTACCTAATTTAGCAATGATAGAATGTGCAAGCGTGAGCAAACGAGGACGTAGAAAGAAACAGACACACAGAGACAGCGCTGCCTTTGATTATTCTTTCTATATGTCCTTGTTGTCACCCTTGCAAATTCTACCATGGATTAAAACCAACTAGCCCGCTTACGTGTTCTAACTAAATGAACCAGCACGGTGTCACGCGCACACCGGTAAACGTCTACATATCTCGCTTGATGACAGCTGTGTGAAAACGCTGGAGTTAGGAATCGCGGCAGCAGCCGCGAGCCAATTGACCGCCGTGCATCTGTCGCTTCAACGCGTACGAAACGGCGAAAGCGCAGCGCATACGGAGGTATCGGCACTGTACGCAATCTGCAAACATCGCACATCGCTTTGAAGATCAGCTCCGCGCGGGCGCTCACTTTGGCCACGTGGTAGATCGCTTTCAATACACACGAGCGCCGGCAACACGAGCCTACGGCGTCCGCCAAAAAAGGCGTGTACTACGGCGTCCGCGATTCGCGTGGCCAACATTGTGCTAATTGGTTTTTTGTGTGTTTTATGTACAATTATTTTAAGTGCGTTTCATTTTGAGCTTGTATATATATATATATAAAGTTTTTTTGTGTCTGTTCAATTACTCTGTTGATCCTAAACTGTTTCTACTTAGAAAGTTGTACCGTGATTGTTATAATTAATGCACATATGTTTGCAATGTATGCTACGTACGTCTAATCCACGCTATTGATATGTGTGTATACTATCTGTATGTTATACTACCGCACTGTTGAGCAATGTATGGGTGGCAGGGCCTTAGTCAGGCAGACAATGTACTGCCTTTAGCCTTGCCATCCAAGACCTTCACTGTGTCTAAATCAATGCTGAATAAAATAAAAATAAATAAATAAAGTAAACGCCGTATAGGTGCGGGGTTGCCTCCACATCGAGGCACCCTAGCAACCACCGGAGGAGAACGGGCCCTTCCTCCCTGGCCTGACTCCCCTGCCTCGCGCGCAACAGGAGAGGGCACGCATCCGGGCCGCGTTCGTAGCTCCCGCACGCGAGATTGAACCGCGTTCACCGGCTGACCCTCTCAGGCTTTCACTCATACGGAGACCTCACAGCGACGCCGACGGTGACGGTAACGACAACGGCAGAAATGGGCCCGGAGTGTCCGTATAATTGCTATCGCAATAATGAAGAGATCATGCTTTGGTTCTGTGCGCGTTTGTCGTGGAATGTTACATTAGCGCAGTCTGTGACAGGACAGAAGCCTCTATTATGTGGATGACCCTGAGTACAGCCAGATTTGCGCACCATATCAGTCGTATCATTCAACGAGTGAAGTGGATGAAGACCTCAAGTAGAATGTAACCGAAAACATCACGACTCCCAAGATTCGCGAGTTCGTCGCCCACGAGGCTGGGTAGACGCTGCAGGAGATTGATGGTTCAAGCATCAGTGAAGATAAGAATGAAGCAATCCGACTTTCAAGAGCACATCATGACGCGGCTTGCGCAGCTGACGGCGAGAACTTCACCGAGCAGGACTGGCTCTTCCATGGACTCGTGCCTGCTAGAAATGCTTCGCATGCAGAAGCAACACTCCGAGCGACATCAGTGGCTCATGAAAATGTTCTTACGGTTATTCAAGTCCTGCCGCTGACAGCGCACTTTTTGTAGTTATTTTTCTTTCCTAGTAGATATCTCTTCTGGTGTCTCCTTGTCCCTGTACATCTACAGCAGAAAACAGAAAATATCAGTGTGCATTGCAGGGGATACAGATTTAAAGCGATCAATGCAAAATGAAAGAAATACGAATGAACCTTGTCGCATAATGGGGCAGATGGGTTGTGATTCATAATAGACCGCCGGCAGCCAAATGTTTCGTTTTCTTTTTTCTTCGTGTAATAACCTGTGATGACCCCGGATGCCCGAAATTCCCCGTCGAAGAAAGAAGCAGTGAGAGTCATCCGTATGTCTTTGTGCCGCAGTTCTGCCTCACATAGTTTTACAAGGCGTAGTTTTGTCCCACATAGTCCAGTTCCGCATAGTTTCTTCCCATATAGTGCTGCCTCTCATGGCATTGGCACTGCATAGTTTCGGGCCGCATATTCTTGCTACGCGAGATTTTGTTGCGCTTAGTATGCCCCACGTAGTTTTGTCCTGAATGATTTTATCCCGCTCGACTTTTCCAAGCATATCCTTGTTCCGCATATTTTTGCCGAGTAACATTTTGCACCGCTGAGTTTCCAGCATAGTTCAGTTAAACCCCGTTTACTCATCCACTACATCAAAGGAAAAGATCACCCACTAAGGGCTACTACACTCGGTAGCTAGACGAGGTCGATACTCTCTCGACGGGACGGCAGTAGGCCGATAACAGACAGCACTTGTACGCAGTCGTAATGGTCAATTAAGATACTGTAATGAAGAGTACGAAGTGCAATAAAGAGAGGGAAAGAAAGAACGCGCGTAGTTGCTTTTACATGGGAATAATAAATAATAAACTTCTAAATAAATAATAAACTTCTTAAATAAATAAATAATAAATAAATAATAAACTTCTTAGAAAGCTAAGGCAAATCAAGGAAATTAAGCGCAAACACAATACGCGTTACAATACGCATGTGGCATCGGGGAACTTGTGAAAAGGCCTTGTCTCGAAGGCTTTGGTACATAGTAAATTTTCGAAACGATCCGAGCACTGATAAAGACGCGACGAATCAAATCTCTTTACGCCAGTATAAAGTTCCGTGTGTGTGCTTGATGATTAGTCCTCCTCTCCCCCGCCCTCCATAAACCCCCCGAAAAAAAAGAGACATTAGCCCATAAACGCGCTGCTCGCTCCTCTATTTATTTGTTGCCAAGCCTTAGTTTGTGACTAAGCATGGGCACGACGTGAGAAGTCTGCTAGGATCGCTAGTGCGACGAAATTCCTTTTGTGTAGTTAGGTTAATTAATCCACCACTGCTTAGTTTCTTTCCATGCCATGATTTTCTTTCTTCGTTTTTTTACAAAGTCTATAAGTCCTGCTATCCGGAATGTTACATAATTTTTGCCTTCATTTTACGCGCAAGCGTGCCCTGCTTTTGGTTGTTAACTGTTGTATAGCTTAACGCAAGATAAATTATAACACAAGACAAAGATTAACGTATTTTTAGTAAGAGAGGTGGTCAATGCGACATTCTCCGCACCTTTCTGCTCTTTCTTCCGAGGTTACCAGAAATGTGTCAATGTGCGAAAGTATGCACAGTTCAGTTTTTCCAATTTTTTCTTTCTTCTTGTTTTTTTAGATGCATAAGTTTACTTCTTGCTGACATATCTATACCTGTGCTTAATGTACTATTCTTTTGTTTTACTTGTGTCCATTGTGTTTCTTTTAAATAATTTCTACGTCAGCTGCTTTAGAGTTACCCATCCTAATACCGACCAATGTTACACCCATAGGAGATCCCCCTGACAGTTTTCCCCTTGGGACCTCCTTGTAGAGCAGTTATAAACAAAGAATAAGCGGGCTTTCTTTTGTCTTAGTGGCTGCCCCATATTTTGTCCCAAAGTACGATAAACAGGCAAGTCCTTGTAATAATCATCAAACATCATGCAGGCTGAATGTTTGCAGTGCCAGAATTTCGTCTAGAAATTTTTCTATGACACTTTATGGCAGAAATGTCTCATTACACCATCTTTCATGCATACCGTATGGACCAATACGCGTTACCCTCGCAGAGCCGTTCAGAGCAAACACACTCAATCCTGCAGCCCACATGTTAACCCCCAAGTCAACCATTACAGGGTTAACCTCGTACTGGCCAATGTATCATGTGCGCTACGTTGAGTTGCCAACGACACCCAGTGGCCAGCTGCATGGTGCACCTCTCGCTGAGATGCCGATGTGTTGGCAGCACAGGACAAAGCCACGGAGAGTTAGCACTGGCGGCGACCATGCGATGAGAACAAACAGGCTGGGAATTGCCGTTCTTTCGTTCTCTCTGCTAGTTGCTGCAATTGTTCGGTTTATTTTGTATTAGCAATAAAGGGCACATCTGTTTTCAAGCGTACATTCGATAAGAAGATCATACTAGGTCCACACATCCATTGCGCCCTTAAAGCAATTTTCACAAAATCTTATCGATTAAAAATATATCCGAAGTAATCTACTTAGGTACCTTGGGAAACCATGTAGGCTACACAAAGTGGTATCTCATGGTCCTGCCGTAACGGTTGGCTCCAAGCACGACGTCACACACAGGACCCGCCTGAACAGTTCAGTGTAGAATAAATATAAACGTGCATCATTGCGAAAGGAAGTATATGAACACTCCAAGGGAATATTAGAGCTCAGTCATAGAGGAAGGATTCAGCAAGAGCATACAATACCATAGAGCCTAGCGGCCGAATTCACTGCTGCGCACCAAGCAGCCGACATTAAAGCCTGAGCCGCACTTTCGATTTTGGGTGCGCGCGTTTTGAACGCTAGCTGGAACGCATTGCACCGGCTGAGCTATCAGCGCTGCATTTTTTTTTAATTTTTTTGCTTCTAATGCTTAACCGCATGTGGTCATGGTGGGGAATCGTTTTATTGTTAAATTAAAATAATTGCAAAAGATTTTTACAAGCCTCGATTGAATATGTGCCTCGTGCAATCCTACAAGGAAGACGCAAGACGTGTTCTGAAATGAGGACATGTTTCTTTTACTGCTTTTTGTGCATTCATCCAATCTTCACCAGGCAGGCAACACTAGTTCTCGTACGAAGCTCCATCGGAAGAGGTCAGCTCCAAAAAGTAAATTACAAGCATGTGTCATTTTGGTATTAACACGTTATAGGAATAATGCATGTAGAGGCGAAACGTGCGGAAGTGGTGAATCGGCGGCATTACAAACAAAAGCAATTCCCTTTCACAGACATAGCGTGGAAACTACCCGACTCATCTAAAACAATACTGTACATACCGTACATACCACGAAAACATCTGATTTTCAAGCAATATCCCATTTTTAAGCCTTATTTCTTGCAATTTAAGAGCACAGATACACAGGTGACCGCATGTTTGCAAAAGAACTGGGCTTCTACCGACGCGGGAGTAGGCTACGTATACACCGAGGTGGCCACAACATAGGCCCTCAACCAAATCTTGCTAGACTCTCGCAGAATGCCTTCTACTGGCACTCAAGTCAAATGCTTGCGTGGAAAGCCTGTTTTCAGTCATTGAGAAAACAGAATTTTCAAGTTCTTGGTTTTGAGTTCTTTAACAGAATCAATTAATTACATTAACGATATTAATAACAATAATGCTCGGGGTCAAAGAAAACCTCAGGAATTTGTCCCAGTAAGACTCTGTACACGTGCAACTGCGTCACACGGCCGAATTGCTTTTCCCTAAGTGCGTCACAACACGAGGCGCGGCGCCTGCTCAAATTTGTACAGTTACCCATTCCTGCAATGGTTCCTCTGCTATCTCATCCTAGCTTTTTTTTTTCATCAATACTCTAAACTTATCTGATTTATCTTGACCGCTGACTAGTTAACGCTGCCATCTGCTTCGATCCTCGGCGCTATTGGAAGGCGGACGTTGCGTGAGGTTTTGGCTAAGTGGATGAATCCCGTGGTATCCCATTGCAACGTGCTGAGCCGTACGTGGATTTTGTCTACACCAGGCACATCCCTCCCACTGAAGCGAATATTGACTCCCGTATGTTTTTTTTTTTTTTTTGTGTGTGTGTGTGTGTGTGTGTGTGTGTGTGTGCTCGGGCAGCCAACATCGACCTCAGAAAGCCATTTACTGCACATTGTGTTGAAAAAGCTAGAAGATGTGGCGGCCATTGGGTGGATGAAAATCGAACCACTACCGCTGAAAAAGTGCAGTAGGTGCAGCGTCAAAACAGATGGCTAATCTTAGTAGTGACTGAACTGTAAAGCATTGCTACTAAGTAAAATTAGCTTTGCTAATCTGGTTTTACGCTGTAATTAATGCTGTCCTGAAGAACGGCGCACAGCAAGGGCGAATTTGAATCTTGCTTCTTTTAATCTTTCGTTTGGGATGCCGCGCCCCATGACGTCGCAATGAAATTAAATACAGTCGTGTAGGTCATTTAAATTTGAATCGAAACGGGAGACTTGGGCCCCGCCACGTTCATACGTTACCTGCGCATGGCTATTTATTTATTTATTTATTTGTTTATTTATTTATTTATTTATTTATTACAAATACTTTCAGAGCCCGAGGGCATTACAGAAAGGAAGGGTTAATAAATATACTAGTGTGCAATAATACAATTTATGAAAATACAAGTTAACCAAAAAAGTAATCTTCAATGGCACTTCTGAACTTAGTGTCGACAATGGCAGCAATGGATGCAGGAAGGTGGTTCCATTCTGCACTGGTTTTGGGAACGAAAGAATAATTATATAATTTGGTTCGGCAATATGGCACACCAACCTTGAACTTGTGGTCCACACGCGATGAAATGTGCGTCGGTTGAAGAAAAAGACAGCTTTTTAACATTTCATTTTGATGATAGATTTTGTGAAATAGGCAGAGACGAAGAAATTTACGACGTAAAGACAGATCAGGCAGGTTTAGTTTGTTCTACATAGTGGATACAGAAGCATAGCGGGAATAATTTGACCGAATAAACCGGGCTGCGCAATTCTGAACAGATTCAAGGGAAGCGATTAGTATGGATTGACAGGGGTCCCAGATGCTAGATGCGTATTCTAGTTTTGGACGGGCTAAAGTTTTATAAAGAATTAATTTTAAGAAAGACGGCGCTTTGGAAAAGTTACGGCGCAGGTAGCCAAGAGTGCGGTTAGCATTGTGGGTTACGTAATCAACGTGCATGTTCCAGGATAGGTCATTAGTAATATTAATGCCAAGGTATTTTCAGGAGTCAAAGGGATTCAAGTGACACTTTCATTACTAAATACAAAAGGTGGCCTGTAAACATCACCAGGTGCGTAAAGTTAGGCCGAACTGCATGGTCATCCTGCTGTAACTGATCGATTGGAAGGTCACGGCCTCACCGAATGCCTCAACACGAAGAACTGAGTCTACACAGAACACACATGCGTTCCGCGCGTGCGTATCATGCACTGTTCCCCTCTCCCTTTAATTGTTACCGCAAGGCGAGAAGAGGGAGAGGGCGGGGGTAGAGTACGTTGTGCGCGGTTGTAGTGGGCTGTATGCTTCGCCGACGTTATTCAAAGTTTATTTGACATAACACGCACGCAATACATACAGGATGTGATAAAAGAAATATGTCATTGAAGAATGGTTGGCCTGTGCACCCAAGAAGAAAAATAAATACGTTTGCGATCACATAGATGATGAATACAAATCCTTACATATTTATTTCATTGAACAAATCCATTATCTGGTTTCTGATTACACAAAGCAAGACACTACAATACGTTGTACAATAGGCGAATTCCGAAACAAATAAACAATATGTATCCAGCAGATGTAATCAAAATACACGTTGGAAAAAAATGAGTATATGGTACAAACTGCGCAACAAACGAATAATTCCGTTTCACAATTCGAGGACACATAGGCCTCCGAAGCAATGGCAATGCGTATATAATACCTCCATCGTAGTAGATTGTTTCTAGCCTGTCGACGTCGTGAACCGCTTCGACAGTGCATGAAACTAGTCAGCTTACACTTCTTCGGTCTTTCAGGGCACAATTCAGAGAGAGATATGGAAAAGGCGGGAAGGCCTAGCGGGGCCCATAACTGGTCTGTGCATTCTACGCAGGGTGAACAGTGGTGGGAAAAGTACGAGCCAATAAATGTACAACAGCACGAACTGCGTGCGCGACTAGCCCAGGATTATGTCGTACTTCAAGTATTTTCGTAGCGCTTAAAAGATTGGACACGAGGACTGCGAAGACAAAAACCTGACACCAGGAGAGACGAAAAGCATGTTTGTATCGTTGCAGTGATCAAAGAATCGTTAGGAACAGAAAGACTCAACGAGTGCGTTTACGTGTTTCTTTCATACGCCAAATAAGCTTTGTGTCGGTCTCTTCAAAAGACAACTTTTTTATGCATCTTCCCCTCGCTTTGATGGTGCTGCTGTTCTGCCAAGTAGACAACCTGGATCACTGGTAGTGTGCCACGTGGTACGTGTACGCACGGAATACTAGCTGCTGGCTGCTGTCTTTCTGACTAAACAAAGTCACTGGGTTTGAGTACGGTTGACAGCTTGGGGCATTACCACTGGGTAGGTGTCCAATTAGACGACTTGAGCCAACGGACATGTATCACTGAGAATGCGCTAATTCTTATCCAATCGCGCAGAATGGGTGTGTACCATGCACTGTGACACAAGACGCGTGGAAGCTTAAGAAATGCGTCGACCTTCTTTGTCGGTACACCACTGATCAACACTTATTCCTGAAATTAAACGAAAAGGAGAAAGTAACGAGTGTTATCGAACACTCACATGCAGATGATATAACCTCCATTTTTTAATTGAGAGAAACTGTAAAACACAAACAAATATGAATCTACTAAACCGAGACAGGGTAACAACCAAGTGGGAGAACAATATAGTAACAATTTAGTCGGTGGAAATCACAAATGAGCTTTTCTATAGAACCGCATACATTCCTGCCCGATAGTCGGATCTTCCAAACGGTGACGTTGCTTGAATATTTAAGGACCGTCCAAAGTGGCGCAGAGTAATTTTCAATGCACTCCCGAGCTTTCGCCTCCGGCTCGATCTCAAAGGAGGCGGCGGCCATCCTCGGCAGCGAGGGGGCTGCTGGTTTTCATAGCATCAAATGGTTCCCGGCCCATATGGGAATCAATGTACACTCTGAGCTTGTTAACGCCAATGAGTTGGCCCATGACTGTGCGCGAGGTCTTACACACCGCGGCGGTTCAGGTGGACTCACGGGCGGCGACTTAGGGCTGTATAGGGATTCGCTTCTCACCTTCCACGAAGTCTTGACACATTATCAACTTGCTCGGCGGGCCTTTCCGCTACCACACCCTAAACTTAATAGACCACAATCGTCGGCGTTTCGCATGCTTCAGACGGGGTCATTTCCCTCCAGGGGCAGATTCAGTCACTTCGCGCCTAACGTAGAACCCCACTGTCCAGACTGTGGGGAGGCGTACTGCTCCTTGTCCCATATGCTCTGGCAATGCCCTGCGTTACGCAGCTCATCGCTAACCACTCTAACCGACTGGGAGGCAGCCCTTAAGAGCGGCGACCTCTCAGAGCAACTACGGGCTGTCCAGAGGGCCTGCGACAGGGCGGAGGACCACGATCTTCCGACCCCGACGTGGGTGCGGCCCGCGACGGCTACGGGGACTCCCTGAAAAGGGGGGTACCCTAACGCCGGTTCCTCAGGACCATTAATAAAGTTCTTTGTCTGTCTGTCTGACTCCCTCTCAAGGACGAGAAGCGCCGACAAACCAGCAAAAGATATTTGTTTTGAATTGGTTACAAAGAGACATGAGGAAACGAGTGCCTAAGAACGACATCTGTGCATCTCAAAATTTATTAATGTACTGTGCACAGGAGTATATATACCCCGTGGAAAAGAAGTAGAAGATTGCACAGAATTGTGTAACTTTATTTGCATTTCTTCATTATTGTACTGTGCACAGGAGTATATATACCCTGTGAAAAAGAAGTAGAAGATTGCACATAATTTTTTTTTAATTTTTTTGCATTCCTTCATTTTTTTAAAATTCTCTAAATTAATCTTCCGATTTCCTACAGAAGGTATGTGCCAATCGTACAGAGGGTCATCATCAGCGTCCTAATCATCGTCATCGTCATCCCGTGCACTAGCGGGTTCGTGCATGACCACCTACATCTACCTTCAGCGTCTCGTTCTGCGGACTCCGTAGCCTTTCTCTCGCGTCTAGTCGTCGACCACGACAACGCGTCTTCATGGACGAAGAAAATCGGCCTGGCAGGGAGGAATGTAAGCAACTCACTGTGCAAGGCGTTTGGTTGAACGTCTCCAGACAGGAATTGCATGATCGACTCTCGATGAATGTGCCTCACTTAAATAATATGCTTTCAAGACATTGCACGCTCTCTCAAGTGATGTCAAAGCAGTAGGATAACTGAATTATAGTGTTTGCCTGAGTTCGTTGGTTGCACGTAGCATGATTGGTTTCCAGCAGAACCTTCTGACACCGATAGGAAGAGACGACGACACACGCCGACCCACGCTGGTCATAACGTTCTGCTCGAAACCAATTGTGCTGTAGGATAACGCTTTCTCTCTATGGCCATGCGCGTTGTGAAGTACCCATGCGCTCCATTATAGTACGCCTGGTGTCTTGACAGGCTCGTAGCAGGAGGCATGCACCTTAAGAGGAGTGGTGAATTTTTTTACGCGAAATCACAGAATGTGCGGCTGATAAGTGTTTTCTCCGCACCATATGTTATGACGCTGCTGTTGGCAGGCGATGTTTACGGCCCCGTTGCCCCTGTCGATGTCGACGATGGCACTTTTGATCGCGGTCGAGTCCGACGAGGATGAAACTTCTGACCGCAACTTAATCCTTTCCGGAAGCTCGCACAATGGAGCTTACGGGACTCGCAGACTTCACTCGCTTTCGGTTTGAACTATAGTTAAAAGTGTGCGCGTGACAAGGATTTTTTTATTGGCTGCTGTAGCCTTGCGGGACACGTCCGTTGTTATCGCTTTGAACGATGCGTCGTGCTGTCGAAAATGGGCGTCGTCTTGTTTCCTCACGGTGAACCGTTACGTCATGTGGTTCTTATTAACCGCCGGCTCCTGTTACCACCACCGATTAAAAGACAAAACGGAAAATAGCTAGGCCTAATGCACTCGCGCTTCAAGATTATCCGCACTTCGTGAGTCCGTGTCTCTTAAACGACGCTTCTCCCTCTCGTAATTCTTGCCTCACGGTGAGCCGTGCTGACATTCATCGGCCGGTAGCAGCTGTTTCCGCATCCGACTAAGAGCCATACGGATTATAGCCGGTTTTCTACTCAAATTGCTATAGTGGCACCTATGGCTCGGCATCAGTCAGTCAGCAGTATAAATGAAGTTCCGTGTATATATACTTGTCCAATATTCGTGCTTGGGACTTCAGAAGCCCTTGAGGCTTTGTTTGCTGTGCGTTATCTGCCGTATCATATACTGGCACAAATGTCGAAGCAACCCATTCTTTTTCGAACCGCATATAGCACATGCATAATCACCGGTGATTATGGCATTTGAAAAGCAAAATTTTGTGGGAAATGATCACTTTGCGAACTGACAACACCGTTCGAAGCCACATAAGGTCGATAGGGAAATGCACGCCGATGAACCTCGTGCAATCTGAGCCTCCTTGCTTGCAGCTCTCGCACACACTTTAGCGCTAGATGTCGTTCTAGTGTTCCTTTAGAGCGCAGCTGTCAGGCGCCCGTTCCTGCGGCGAGCGTCGGCGTTGTCCCTCGTAACGGAGCGAACGAGCACAGCGTTGAGTGAAAGCGAACGCGGAGCGCAGCGGCAGATGAAAGACGCCGACAGCGAGGAGAGCGCGAGCCGGAAAACGGAGGAGGCGGGTATGGGGAAAGCGTGAGAAGAAAATGGCTGTGGCTTAGCTAAGGTTAAGCCCAGGATGCGGAGCATACTAGCCTTTATTTTAGTTGTTGAACCACTGTTTAGACTGGTGAACTGCTGTTGCTTAGCTATATTTGGTTCGGCTAGACGAAGAAACAACTCACGCGTTACTCTGCTTCGTCTTCAAGAGTGGAACGCGACAGCGTTCCCGTCGACCCGCCAAGGGGTGTAAGACAATGGGCTACGGCGCAGCGACTACGCGCCCCGTATTGGACGCGGTGAGCGTCGAGCAACGCAGCGTTCGGCGCGGCAACGAAATGTGCGCCTGAGCAAGCGACGCACGCCTCAGCCTTAGAAACAGCTCGTTTCTAAGGCAACACCGCATTCACTAGAGGCGCTTTTGTACCGCTTTGAAGCATCGTACTCGTGGCTCAGTGGTAGCGTCTCCGTCTCACACTCCGGAGACCCTGGTTCGATTCCCACCCAGCCCATCTTGCAAGAGTTGAGCCAAAGCCACCTAGAAAATCAGTCTCTGTAGCACGCCGCAACCTTCGCTTCTCATTCCAACGAGCAGAGCTCTGTCTACAGGAGGCATCTCACCTCGTGAGTGTCTAGCAGAGGCAAGCGCAGCTGCTTGCGACGGCGCGAGTTGGAGCCCCGTTTCTCCTCTGTCGTGACGTCACGGTGTCACGTGGTACTGAAGGCGACACCGCCGCGCCTGAGGAGCTGGGTTGAGCTCTCGTAATATGCTTCGCATAAAAGGCCTAGGGCTGCGCAAGGCGGATTTCGCGGAGACGATGGCTACGAGATGGCGCCAGAGCAGCGCGCTTCGTCCGCATGGAAACAAAGCGCTGCTGGAGCGGAGGTCTGCCTTCGGCGGTTGCTGTGCATCGCGCCCACGCTAAAGGCTAAACCCCATGAGCGCCATTTTGTGCGCGACAGCGACGAGCGACGGCAAGCTTCGAGCGACGAATCGGGCCGTCGCTTGAACAGATCGCTCGGTCCTGTCGCGCGATCGCTCGGTTCGGCAAATCTAGAATTCGTCGCTCGCAGCCCGGAAGTGCTATAAGTGACTAGCCAATAGTAGGCCGCCGGAGCGGGATGTATATCAGTGACGTACTACCGGTTTGCGCACGTACGCGCTTCTGAGCATAATCGGCATAATAATCGTCACCCACTCATGCGTACTGGAAGTGCAGTTCAAAGCAAATTCCAAAAACCCAAGGTGTCCTTGGTTATCTACTAAGAGACGCCAATGCGAAAGCCTAGTAAGGCGTACTGTAATTCACCCTAATTCACCTCCATCAACTCTAATTCAGCTAAATCTACCCTAATCCATCTTAATCCACTTTAATCCTCCTTCATCAATCCGTATTCACCTTAACTCACACTTATCGACCTTAATCCTCCTTCACCGCGTTAATCCTCCCTAATCCTCCTTAATACACCCTTTTCGTTGTTCATGCAACCTTAAAGCTCCCTGATACACCGTAATCATCATTAATTCTCCTAATCCGCCCTAACTGCCCCTAATCCACCATAATCCACCTTAATCCACCCTAATACTTCTTTCTCCACGGCCCTCACTTCTTAAGGGGCGTGGAGAAACCGAGGAGGTTGTGCGGCGGCGGCAGAGTTCAAAGAGTGGCGGTACTTTCAAATTATCAAGGGACTTTAGCCCATGCGTCACCCACGCACTGCATGCCTCGCGCGATCTCACAATAAGTTAGGCTGTCGGGCCATACTTCGCTCGGTTGATAACGCGCCGCACAGATGAGGTCATTAGGTTACTAAGGAGAATTACCAATAGACACAGAGGCCTGGGAGAAGACAGCGCTTTAAGGATAATACATGCCTTTGCTCTCTGTCACTTCACTTATGTAGCTGGATTATTCAAATGGAAGCAGGCAGAACTTAACAAACTTAATGTGATGCTCAGGAAGCTCGTTAAAGTAGCCCTAGGTATACCCAGTAACGCTGCAACCGACAAACTCATGAGTCTAGGGGTGCACAATACAATGCAAGAAATTGCGGAGGCCCAACAGCTAGCGCAACACGAAAGATTGACAAAGTCACGAGCTGGCAGGAACATATTACAGGCAATAGGTGCAGAACTGAATACATCGAGGAGTCCAATAGAGGCTGAAGTAGAATTAATGACTGAAGTTAGGAGCAAGATCAGAACCAACCCTGTCCTCAGAAACATGCATCCAGAATATAATGTCGAAAGGAGAAAGGCAAGAGCTAAAGCACTCTTGAAGGAAATAGAGCAGCAGAACCAACTGGCAGCTATAGTTGATGCCGCCTGGGTGAACGGTAAAGAAGCCTATACGGCCATTGTCTCAAATTATCAAGGGAAGGTGCAAGACGCTCTCACAATTTTTACCAAGGACCCCACGGTGGCGGAACAAGCGGCAATTGCTCTAGCCATTAGGAGTAATAATTGGGCCTTCATTTACAGTGATTCGAAAACCGCTGTAAAGTGTTTTGATAAAGGCTACGTAGCTGGAGTTGCAGCTAAACTTTTTGAAAACATTGTGATTATGACAACTGAAATCCGATGGTTTCCTGCGCATATGGGGAAAGTGGACGAGACTCGGGTAAACCTCAATGAGGTTGCTCATGACTTGGCACGAGGACTTGCTAACCGTGACAGTCACAACCGAGCCGTTCACCATCAAGCGAAGGAATCCAGAGATCATTTATTAACATACAATGATGTTACCAAACATTACTATTTAGGACGCAGACAATTCCCATTGCCACATTCAAAACTGAACAGGGCTCAGGCAGTCTCACTGCGCTTATTGCAAACGGGTACATATCCCACACCGTACACCATTAATAAAATATATCCAGAGAGGGAGATTAAGATGGAATGCAATGATCGTAATGGCATCATGGGAGTGGGAGAAAAGGACACAGTGGGAGAAAAGGATTCAAAGCCCATTGTTTCAGGACCAACTAAGGGCAGTCCAGAGGGCCCATGATGTCGCTGAAAGGCTTGGCCTGACAGTGCCAACGTGGGAGCGGCCCGCCTTGGCTTGAGAAGTCGAGCCTCCGGACCTCAGTACAATAAAAGTTTTCACACACACACACACCAGATTCTCCGCGCCGGCCAATATATCGCGAAATGAAGACGCGTGTTTAGCTGCGCTGAAATTTCGCATTAGGGAGTACCGTAATCATCTATGACCATATCATCCGATGAATACCTAAAATGTGGGCAAATCAATAAAAGAATCAGATAAGCACTGTATACGACCTAACGCAAAAATGAAATCGTAATGGATCGGCGGCGGATGCTGGTAGCGACTTGCTTGCCTTTATGTTATCTTATATTAGCGATAGAGGGTAGATGTCTATTTTATTCGATTCTTTTTTTCAAGCGGAAGTTAGACAAAAGGTTTATGCAAGGTGTACAAGTGCATCGCGCCACATGTGCATTTTCTAAAGAAAAATTAAAATGTGGAAGATATTTTAAAACAATTACCCTACGTAGCTAGAGAAATTGTTTCGGTTACAAAAAATGCTGTCTTGTAAACCTGCCGTAATGGCTGGCTCCGAAAACGATTATCCTATCGCCATCTCGTCTCGCCGCGTATACAACTGCGCTCAAATTTCGCGTTAAGCAGTACCCAAGTCGGGGATGAATGTTTTGTTGACAATTCCGTTTAATGCCAGCGCCTTCGCTGGCTGTACGCGCAGGCTATCCCCGTGGCGCGGAGTCGGAAGTGCTTCGTCATCAATCCACGTACTCGCTGCGGGCGCCATCCGTGGCGGCGGGTGGAGGGCGCCTGCGCTGTCGACGACTGTGGCCTCTTGGCGTCTTCATGCCGCTCTTCCTGATGCCGCTGTTCTTCTTTGGGGCCAAAGTGCGTCACCAAGCCACTGGTTGGGGAGCGTTCGCCCCGCTCGGTTTTCCTCGCGCGCGTCGTGCTAGGCAGCTGAGTGTGTATGTGACAGATGTCGAAATCGGCAGCTGGGCATCGAAGCAGAGGGACGTATACGAGTGCACTGTACTGGGCCGAATCCAGACGGGCTTTTCTCTCGTGACGATAAGGATAACATTGGCCTGCTGTTTCCTATAGTAATGTATTCGCTGTCATGATTAGACAGAACCTGTTCAGGAACTATGCTTTAGCTATATGATCGCCTCTGTGAATACAAACACAGCGCCCATCTTCACGAAGAGTATTTGCGCTAGAATATTCGGCAAAAGTAGATCTGCCACCCTGTCGTAATGGTGTATGTGTATTATCATCGAAGACAGCCGACCAACTGCAGAGTACACTTGGAGACGAAAACGAATGCGATTTCAGGTCCTGTTTCTCGGAGTATTAGAAACCATTATTGTTCTTTTTTTTTGTAAATGCCAATAAAGCTAGTAACCTCTACATCCTCTATACCGCCCACCAAATGATGGAAAATAAGCAGGAGGAAGAGAGGAAAGGATATTGAGCTTATCCGCTATCCTGCAAAGGCTAGCTGTCCTGTGATGGGGTAAGGCAGTAGAACACCTTCGAAAACTTGCAGTACGGTGGCTGCCTGTACTGCCTGCTGCTCCCGCTGATTCTGTGCGCCTTCAGCGTGGTGCCCAAGCCAGCTACCGCGCTCGTACACCTGGTCACCGTACCGCTTCTGGGACTGCTGGAACCGGAGCTCATCGCCGGCCAGTACCTAGCCGTACGTATATATTTACATGCTCTCTTTTCAAGCACGTGAGCGCGTCTGTTTGGGTCGGTATGTCAGCTAGCAAGTGTATCTGCAGGGTGGCAGCGGTGTTGGAATCCTGAATATCTACCAAATGCGGATGTACGATTTGTCATGACGACATGGTGTCCGAACAAAAGCTACATGTGGTTTCGACCAATCAGGAACGCGATCATGCGAACACGGGTGCGCCCAAGCACCCCGTGTGTTCCCTTTACGTAATAGCACCACCTGCTCAAACTCCTGCTATCTCGCGCACCTTGCCGAGGACACCTGCTTTCTTCGGCGCTAAGCGCGGGACACGTGTATATCGCCAGCTTGTGAGCACCCCTTACAATGCTGGGTACTTTACTGAGATCTGCCACCTGTCGCCCATAGTGGAGTCTATTAGGCAACATCCTCCCTCCTTTTTGTATCATCTTTCACTTCCCACTCCCTCTCCCCTGACAACGCTTCACTTCGGGGGTGCAGAATCTCCCTCCTTTCCTTTCTTTCTCCCTCACGGGTGCAGAATCAAGCGCCTTTCCTTTCTTTAGATCACTATCATCACTATAGTGTAAAAAAAAACGCGTTGTCAGCGCTGCCAAACACTTAGCACTGTCCTTTGTTCCTCCTGCAGAACGTTTTTTTCCCGTAAAACCACTGCATATATCATGTCGCCGAGGTCCAGAGGTGATCGGTATCTATCTGCTCCTTTATCTCGGTGCGACGCGATGTCAGGTAGCAGTTACCAGCAAGATCAAACTGGATCTCAATCCGCCACGTTAGGTTTATTTATAGTTAAGCTAACCTTGCTTGCGGTAGAGAGAGTGCCTGTGAACATCGTCGACACGCCCGCGCCGTTGAGCCTAACACCATTGAAGAGTATTGTTCTCCTTATTTTTTTCTTTCATTGGAGACCCAAGTCCATTCTTTGTAGAAAATGCATGCGGTTTGTCAGAATAACGTTACCTGCTGAAGCAACGCCGGCTATGTTAACGCCACACAGATAAGCAGACAGCTTCTTCGAGTATACCAGATGATACGTTCAACCAGGCTCAGCAAATAGGACCCATTATGCACAAGCACACCTTTGACACAGCATAAGGAGTGGTCCTACAGGGGGTAATATAGCAATTTGCCGTAGCGCCTCATTTGTAGCAACCCATAGCAGCCCGTGTGAAGAGTGGCGAGAAAGAGAAAGAGTTGGAGAAAGCGGTCAGAGTTGGCAAACAAGTACAGGACTTTATGAAGTGGAACTGCCTAAATGAACAACAACAACAACAACAACAACAACAACAACAACCATGAAGGCATAGAAAAAAGGAAAGGAAGAATCCACGATAGGATATTTGAACGATAGCACAAAGGCAATATATCGATATTTGAGGCTCGAGCTAGACCCCTACATGAGAACAAATACACAGATAATGAAGACGGGATTTGCCGCTAGTATGCTGCATCAAAAGTCCGAAGACGACTCGACACGTCTTAACGAAACTACAAGCTACTCAGCCAACCAGGAACAAAGGGAACTTCCACATTTGGCACAAGCATTTGACATTTGGATTCGAAGCTAACGGGGGCGTTAAGCGCGATGTAAATAAGATTCTCTTGGAGTATATTTGCGAAATAACGCAAGGAAGAGATGGGGCCACGGTCATTGTAGACGTATCGCTAACTTTAATATATAGAGATACATGTTTTAATTACCAGATAGAGTAGAAAGTAGATGTGCAATATGCTAGACCACAAATATATTTGTTGAAACATGAATGTACTCCATTTCAGACATCACATGGAACGCTGTGGAGGCTAGAGATACTTTCTGTAGTGGCTGCGTTCGCTCTTGGATGTAAGTTCGTGTTTTCAGACCTCAATTCTGCGAACATCTTTATAGAGAGGCTCAGTATTGAGCAAAAAATGTTGTAATCCTTAGAAACAGAGGAACTGTTGTATACGGTGGCTAATGCGTTGCTTTAGATAAGCTTGATTTGCATTGGTTTTCTTTTCGGGCTTTTTACTTGAAGGCCACCGCGGCAGCGTCACGAGCATGCTCGCGCGAACAAACGCCGTTTTCGTCCACAGCGAAGCATTGAGGGAACGCGCGGAGTGACACATTTTCCTGGCCGAACTTCTTGCGCAGCTTCCACAGCTTTGCACCTGATGTCTTAAACGGAGTGGAGCTCAAGAAGGCTAGGTGACTATTTGCACCGCCCTGTTTGGAAAGGGGCGCCCATAGAAACCATCATTCGGAACGGGAATCGGAAACGAGTTGCTAAAACTCGCTTTGATCACGTAAGCTCCGAAAAGCGACGCCGCAAGAAATCCGGTGCCCTGCCACTCTGTGAAGAAGGATGACCAGCGAAGCTGTGTATGTGGGCCCCTTAATGGCGAACTGCACCTCCGCCGCGGGTCAGCCCGCCATTGCACTATCTTGGAGATCGGTCCACGTATGGGGAGTGCTTAGCGCCTGCTTCATGTGCACCTCCGCCGCGGGTCGGCCCGGCATTGCACCATCTCCGGGATCGTCCCATGCATGTGGTGTTCTATGCTTTGGACACGAAAATATCCTTGGACGGTAGAGGTGTAGGACTTCGCTTTAAAACTGACGCGGCCATCGCGCTCTTCAGCTGGAAGTGCTAACCGTGGCCGTGCTGCTGTTCGTGGTCGCGGTGCTGGACGCCTGGAGCGAGCTGGTGCGCAACACGGCCCAGCTGCTGTGCGCGCGCTGGGGCCTTCGCCGTGGTCCGCTGTTCGCTGGTGCGTGCGCCTGCTCGTTCGCGATCGCGTGGCTCCTGTCGGGCGCCGTGGCCTCGGTGGTCGTGCTGTACTTCGTGGACCGCGTGCTGTACACCATCCGCAAGGAGAAGATGGACCAGCCGCCGGATGGCTTGCTGGCCGCCATCCCGTTCACCTCGCAGCAGGTCGAAGATTAGATAGATAGATAGATAGATAGATAGATAGATAGATAGATAGATAGATAGATAGATAGATAGATAGATAGATAGATAGATAGATAGATAGATAGATAGATAGATAGATAGATAGATAGATAGATAGATAGATAGATAGATAGATAGATAGATAGATAGATCGGTTTATGTCGCAGGCTACCAGTCCTTATTTTAAGCATAAAACCCCACAAACGTATTTCTGTCATCGCGTCATCAAGAGCTGCATAAGATGAAGGCGCTCTATGGGCGCCTAAGTACCTTCCTCAACACATTCGCCCTTCGTGCATATTATGGTATTTTGCGAATGCTACTCAACTCTCAGACAGCCAAAAGGGGTGTTTAACTTGGCCAGTTTGTTCATTCTTCGCATATTGTAGCCGCAGAACTTAAGGGATTAAGGGACATGGACACAGAAGGAACGACTAGGGGATGCAAATGTGATCTCAGACGGCGATGCTGAATAATATGAATGCTTCGGGGTTATTATTGCATTGCTAACAAAATAGACAGGACTCCAAGTTTTAGTCGCGAATCTAACTGTATATTTATATGATACGTCGACGATTTCCGCGAAAGTCATTTGGTCAGCCGCTTGTGCCTCTTTTTGCGCTCTCTGTAGCGCTTTCATGCCAATTCTCGAGCCTGCCCGAGAATTGGAACCCACTTCTTCGCTCGCGTCGCGTGCTCCGGCAGGATTCGAGCGGTTCCTTGCGGTCGGCACCCGTGGTGGAGGACGAGACACTCTTCGACCGGCTGGCGCAAGTCGTGCTCACCATGAAGAAGCCCGAGCGCCGGAAGGCGCGTGTGAGGAAGCTCGGCGCAGCCAAGGGCATTCCAGTGACCCCTGTTACCCCGGCCACCACACAGGTTCCCACTTTATTTATTTATTTATTTATTTATTTATTTATTTATTTATTTATTTATTGAGTGAGTGAGTGAGTGAGTGAGTGAGTGAGTGAGTGAGTGAGTGAGTGAGTGAGTGAGTGAGTGAGTGAGTGAGTGAGTGAGTGAGTGAGTGAGTGAGTGAGTGAGTGAGTGAGTGAGTGAGTGAGTGAGTGAGTGAGTGAGTGAGTGAGTGAGTGAGTGAGTGAGTGAGTGAGTGAGTGAGTGAGTGAGTGAGTGAGTGAGTGAGTGAGTGAGTGAGTATGAGTTCAACTGGATACTGCACCATTTCATACGTAGCAGACAACAGTACGAATACGAGAGAGAGTTCTTTCACACTGCTTGCCATCGCGATAAAAAAAAATAGGGCGTCATTATTGAAATAAAAATATATAAATGTGCGTAACGCAGTGCGATATACGATCTGGTGCGATGTTTTTTTTATGGCGCAAGGTCTCACGCTATGATTCCATGATTCCAGTCCGAGCTCTGCACTTTTTTACCGACCAACCAGCGGAGGGATATGTTTCAGTGGCCACAGCGCACTGCTCATGCTCGTGATCAATATATAGTACGTGGCATACTGTAAGCGCAGAGGGGCACAAATAGCACGTGATTGGGCGTAAACTTACGTCCACAATATGTAGATTCCATATATGCAGTAATTATTCCGTGGGAACCGTCGGCATGTATGTATTGTCACAGTCTTTGTGAAATGTATGTATGTATGTATGTATGTATGTATGTATGTATGTATGTATGTATGTATGTATGTATGTATGTATGTATGTATGTATGTATGTATGTATGTATGTATGTATGTATGTATGTATGTATGTATGTATGTATGTATGTATGTATGTATGTATGTATGTATGTATGTATGTATGTATGTATGTATGCTCACTACGGAGAAACAAGTGAGACTTCTACGACCGCACTACTTGCCTAGCTTCTATACCGTCTCCAGCTGTGTACGATAGGACTTGTGAAGATCAACACTAAACCAATTTAAAGGGATCAAGTATTCTTCCGGATAGGCACACTACGTTGCCAGTTTACTAGAAAACCATTCCTAGAACACTAGAATACTAGAAAAAAAAAATTTCTCATTCGTGTCGGAATTCCAGCGCCAGTATACGCTATTGCAACATGCATCTTGGATTTGAGAGTATTTTCAAGTTTTTGGGCTGGTAGTGGCGCACTAAGAAATAGTCGGAGCTCCTAAGTTCATTTCTTTTCCCCTGAGTTGTCGATACTGTAGCCTCGTGCAGGTGACATCAAGATTCATCACATCAGGGCTGTCGGGTGTATGGGGAACTTCAAAGCGGCCTCACCACTTTTCTTTTTGCATCCTTTCTGCCCTAACCGAAGCCTGGATCCTGTCATTAGAGTCACTTATTTGATATCACAAAAATTACGTATCCTCATACAACTCACTTTTCTCCTTTAATGTCCCTTTAACTTGTGAGAAGCAAAAGAATCGGAGTATTCTATGGGCCCGATTTTTCGTTAGAAAAAACACTTATCAAGCCGATAGAACAGAAAGTCATCAAGTAACACGGGGTCTGGGAGGCACCGTAGCGGATGATAAAGGACTAAAGAGATTCAGAAATATATAGCCTACTCAAGCACGTTTACGTGCCCAGAACCCGGCGGCCCGCTTGCGGTCTTTTGTAGTCCTCTTATTTTCATGTACCCTAAACATGTACCCATGTTTTCATGTTTTCATTCATGTACCCTAAAGGCCCATTCGGGCGTTACATAGGAGGGGAGAGAGTTACAATTACAAACGTGTAAAAAAGAACATTAGTAAGATACACTGACATAATTATATACACAAAGAATAACATACGCAAGTAAGCACTCAACACAGAAATAATCACACATATGGGAAAACCTTCAACTTGTTAACAAAAACATCATGGTTGATGGCAGATATAATGTCCCTCGGTAGTTTATTCCGATGATATATTGCCAAAAAAACTTTTTATGACTTTTTATGGTGAATGACGGTACAGATTAGTGCGAGCAAAAAGGGGTTGCGCTTTAAATGGGTGATCAAAACGCTGAAAAATACTATGAGCTGCATTGATGTACGATTCGCGGAACAGGAATCTGCTATGATAAAGGGCGCGAAAATGTGATAACATTGTTATTAGTCGGCGGTTTTGAAGACAGGGCAATGAAAGTGATTCCTTGGTATCCGTAACACTGTTGTTTCGCGAGTATTTTTTGTGATATATCTTCCTGCTTTATTTTCTATTGCTTCGAGCTGATCGATCAGATAGGTTTGATGCGAATTCCAAAATAATGGATGCGTACTCTACCTTTCAACGAACAAGCGTAGTGTATGCTAATAACTTAGTAGCAGAGTTCGCCAAGTATAAGTTACATTTAATGAAGCCGGGTGCTTTGGATGCCTTACTGGTTATGGTATTAATGTGCTCGTTCCGAGATAAATCAGAGGATAATTGAACTCCGAGATACTTAAATGTGGATACTTCCTACACAGGGATTCCCCGAATCGTGTAGTAGCTCAATTCCGGATTATGTGTTATCGTGAAAGTCATGGCCTTAGTTTTAGAAATGTTAATTTCCATTTGCCACTGGCAACACCAAAATGCGAGTTTGTCGAGGTCTACCTGTAATGAGTTCTCGTCTTCGGCGTTACTAATTCGTCTGTAGAGGATACAGTCGTCTGCGAATAACCTTATGGTAGAAGGTAAAGTGTTTCCTATGTCGTTAATATATATCAGAAATAATATTGGACCCAGGACCGAACCCTCAGGTACACCACATTTTACAGGCGAAAGTGAAGATGAGTGCCCATTCACGTAGACTGATTGACTTCGGTTGGTTAAAAAATTAGCTATCCAATTTGTAATCCTACTGTTTATGTTAAGATTCGTTAGCTTCATTAATAAGCGGATGTGCGGAACTTTGTCTAATGCTTTTGCAAAATCAATAAATATAGCATCTATTTTTGTCCACCATGAACGGCTTCGTGGAGGTCAGTTACCAATTCGAATAGTTGGGTATCACATGAGCGACCACGAAGGAAACGATGTTGATTGCTAGAAAAGAAATTGTGATCTGATAGAAATTTCATGACGGGGGATGATACGATGTGCTCTGGTAATTTACAACACATGCTTGTTAATGAGATGGCCCTGTAGCTTGAGACTAAGGAGGGATCACCAGATTTAAAAACGGGAATCATGCGTGCACACCTCCAGGCGTCAGGCACGCATCCTGTATCAACTGACTGTTGAAAAATAGCAACTAAGATACGTGATATAGCTGGTTTTGAAAGTTTTAGCAATTTTGCGCAAATGTCATCTGGTCCGGGTGCCGAATTGACTGGTAGACGATCTGTAGCGGCTTCTACACCTTCGCGAGTGATTATGAGGTCATTCATTGAAGTATTTAAGCTGATAAAGTTCAGGTCTGGTGGTACTGGTTCTTCTGATGTGAAAACCGAACAAATAAAAGTGTTTAATTCTTCCGCAACATCGGACTGCAGAAGAGGCTCATCATTTTTCGTTATCGACACAAGGGATGATGACGATGGTTTCGGATTCACTACTTCCCAAATTTTTTTACCGTTGTTTTTTAACATTTGTGATAAGTCGTAGTTGTAAAATTTTTCCTTCGATGCTTCAATTTCTGCTTTGCAAAGCCTTGCCTATTCGAGATAGCATTCCCAGTCGTCCACAGAGGTCGAATGCTTTGCCTTTGAATAAATTCTTTTCTTCTTATTAAAGCACCGCTTAACATGTGTTGTAAACCACGTGTTTTTATTTGAAGATGTGATAGTAATTCTTGTAATATTTCTTTCCTTAAGTTCAGTGAGCGTCTTTGAAAGATCTGCCAATTATGTTTATATCACGCTCCGAAAAGCTCAATAAAAACTGCGCAGAAAATGTTAGTAGGTCATCGTTTAGTCAGCTTACATCCCCTCTGTTGTAATCGTATATGGTTCTCTTTGCATTATGAGGTTTTTAATATTTTATGGCCTACCCGCAGTGGATAACATTGTGGTCACTCATGCAGTCAAGGACACGTACATACATACTTTGTGGATCTGTAGTCAGTACAAAATCTAGAACTGAATCACCACGTGTGGGACACGATACCATTTGGCTGAAACTAAACAAAGAAAGAACATCAAGAAACTGCCTACGTTCATGCCTTCTGGCACCCTCGACGGATTTGCATGTCGGCCAGTCAATTCCGGCATAGTTAAAGTCACCTGCAAGTATTATTTCCGATGACGCATACCTGCTTTGAATAATGCTTAAACAATCATGAAGGCATTCACCAAAGTCAGCTGACGAACTGGGTGGCCGATAGCAAACCCCGATAACGCAAGTTACAGACGGCGATAAACGGAGTGCGATCCACAATATTTCCAGGATGGGAAAAGTGTCAACAAGATGCGCACTCAACTTCTTATTTACAGCAATTATGACGCCACCGCCTCGAGATGCGCTTCTGTCTTTTCTAAACAAGGAAACACTATTCGAAAGCCATAGTTAGCTCTCAGCTACATCAGAGCACAACCAAGTTTCGGTACCAAGGACTATGTCCATGGAACAGCATTCAATAAAGGCCTGCATGCAGATGATCTTGTTTTTTTAACAGACTTCGGAAAGTTGATACTATTTGATTGACAAGGTGTTGTCCCCATATTATAGAACTTCTTATAATCTTTCAGCTCGTCGGGTTCTCTGGTTATTCGGGTACTGCATCATGCGACGTCTCAATCAGAGCGCGCTAATTATAATTTAATGTAACAACTTTTCTATACGAGTCAGTTAAGGTTTTGTTTACGAGTAGAAGTCATATTACACCACAGATTAGACGCGAAACGCCCTCATTCAATTTTGGTTATCACTTGTGAAGAAAAAACATGCAGTCCCGGCTGCTAAGCTATGGTACTTGTATGGCTGGGAGATGTTGTAAAGCGCTCGAAGCCGTCAATATAACGCCATGGCCGTGTTGTAGGCGTCCGGAAGCATCATTCCCGCCGAGCCCGCAGGGCCGGAGTGCACGGACGGTAGCTCCCCAGGCAAGGACGACCGCAAGGACGACCGCAAGGATGGCCGTTTCGGCTCGTGGCCCCTGAAGTGGTTCAAGAAGCAGGGCGCCACCGACGCACAGGTGAGCCATCATCGTGAGTCCAGCTGCCGCGGAGCCGCCGACGGGTACATCGCTTTCCAGGACGTCACAAGGGACGTCATTTCCCGAACGCATTCGTTGGATAAACCATCGGGCAGGATTGCCGCGTCGCTCCAACGATAGGCCACGCTCGACGTTGCGTCACGCAGAGTTGAAATTTCCTTCCGCACGTGATCGACAAAGAACCGCGCTTTCTTTATGTAGGGACTCAAGCTTTCTGTATCCGGACGTCAGCGCATGACTATAGATAACCTGGCGTGCGGAGAGAGTATATCTCGTGAGGGACGTTACCTGGAAACTTACACGTCCGAATTTGCTGTTCCCCCTAGAGCCACCGTTTATCCCAAGGCAAAAATCGCCGCTTTCTGCTAACATGCTAACTTTCTGCTTTCGCAACAGTGCATGCCGTGCGTGACTACATATAGATTTGGTGACGAAGCAGCTGCTGTTCCAACGACGCTGGGGGTAGGGCCAAGCTACGCTTATCAAGTTCAAGCATGCCAAGCAGTCGCGCGTGGTTTACTGTTCACGTGCTGTTCTCATATCGCGCCTGGCGTCGGCAGCACTTGTAGGAAGCTCAAACAGCCGCAACATCATCTGGTCAATCTGTGGTGCCCGTAAAGGCCGATCCACACAACGGACCAAGTCCGCGGGCCGATCGGTCACGTGATGCGACGTCACGGCCCGCCGCGGTCCGGTCCGGCGCAGAGCACATCCACACGGCGGACCGCCATAGCAGACGGCAAAGCAGACCAGCCACCTACACTCTCGGCCAGAGTGTTATCGTTGTTATCATTCCGACTCCAGTCCCACAAAGCCGGGAACTGCTCAACGAGGGATACAAAATAAAAAACCTCCTCGTCACTCCAAGAGGACACGGTGTTCAAAAAATATATGTGCTTCACGCACGTGTAGGCGGAACGGCGGACATGAAACGACTGGCTTGACTGGCTTTTGCTGAGCCGAAAACTAGATTGAATTTGGCGGAAGACACTCTGTTGCCGGAAAACATTCGTTGGCTATGCCAAAAGCGCTGCGGTTTGCATGCGGTCCGCCGCCAAAACTGAAGCGGGAAAATCCTCGGTGATTTGTTGGACGGCGAGGGCCACGGTCTTGCGCGGGCCAACGGCGGTACGCACGAACTGGCACCCTCCTATCACGTGATGCGCGGACCGCGGTCCAAAGGCCAATTTGGTCCGTCGTGTGGATCGGGCTTTAGGGTAACAAATGGCTCGACTCAGTTCACGGGAGGGAAAGCCGGTTTGAAACGCGCACTGCAAACGACTGCCGTTGTTGCGGGAGGGTTCAAGCGTCTGCCTATCGCCGATTCAAGTACGCCTTCCGGATAGTAATGTTCGCTTGCGGGCTGCTTCGTGATGCATATTTTGTAGCAGTGTGACAGCGCAATCGAGGCCCACGAAAACCCAAGAATTCTGATTCGTCCGTTCTTGTTTTTCTTGCACTTTGTGCGTGCTGTAACACTGTTCCGCGGCAGGACATTTCGGCACTCCCCTTTAACAATCACACTTCTCCTCTTGTCGTATTTTCTTCAATGATTTGAATGCCTATCCTCGCCATCACGCCTGCCTATAGACAAGCTGGGTGTTTGTAGACAGCGAAATGAAACAGAAAACTACTGCCTTATACTTGCCTAACATGATTATTTATGCCAGCAGTAGCTTTTTCATATTTATTTTGCTTCTGCAGACTGCTTTTGATTGTTTGCACTACGGTGTTGTTGTCCTTTCTTTGTCCCAAGAGCACGTTGGACACAAAGCACATTTTACATTAAAAAAAGGAAACGAAAAGGTAAATAATAAACATGGATGAAACGAGTGCTCATCCCACCCTGCACATCTTGCTTTTTTTTTTCTTTCTTTCTTTCGTCCCGAGTTCGTCTGCTCCTTCGCGCAGAGTCCAACACTCATAGCTAAGGCCCCCCGAGGCGACCAACGCTACATTCTCATGAAATCTTGTACTCGAGCGCAACCTTATGACTTGGATTAATGAATGTGTGTTGTTTAGTGGAGCAAGGGCCAGGTATGGCCAAAGTGCGCCAAGACAAAACCTTATGACTTAACAGGAAGCCTTAGCTCCGACCCGATTCCGACGCGGCCTATTCGAATAAATGTAAAAAGGAAAACAATTTTCTGAGATAATCCCTGGACCGATTTTTCTGAAGTTCATTGCATTTGAGAGAGAAAGTTAAATTCGAGTTACTATTGGAAGCGGAATTTCGATTTAGGGCTTGAATTTTGTTAGAAAAAGTTTCAACCATTCGAAAGCTTGAAAAAAGTAGAAGCACGAAGCTTACGAATTATTAGCTCTTCACCAAGAACCGATATCGCGGTTTTGTAAATGGTATCCATTGGATCATTGAAAGCGGACAAATTTGATATGTCATTTTATGTCTTGCGTGAAAATGTTACGTCGTGTACAAGAATTCAACAAAAGTTCTATGTCCATATTAGTCATTTTTTTTAGATTCACATTTAACATATCAACTGTGTCCACTTTAGATGTACTATCAGATGCAATTCACAGAATTATGGTACCGTTTTTCATATCTAAGTTAATGGGCTGTAAACTTGATAGTTTTGTTTTCAGAAAGTTTTCGATTTTTGGCAATTTTTAATGAAAAATTGACAACTTAAATCAAAAATTCAAAAACAACAGTCACTACATTTTATAAATTTCTTTTAAATGCAAGAAACCCCGTCAACCTTGGTTCAGTGGTTGACGAGAAAAACGTATTCTCAGTTTACACGTATTTACATAGGAGCCCCACAGCTAAACCTTCCTCTTAACAACGGCAGTCGGGGCGGAAGAAAGCTACAGTGGGGAAAATTGTAAATGTGCTGTTTGATTCTCGCTTGCCGTAGGAAAACTTGCAAGAAGTGACGTCTCACATTCCCGCAAGCGAGGACGCGGACAAGCCAACCAACCAGCAGGACGATACGGGTGAGGCGAGGCCGACGCAAGCTCGACCGTTGCCACCCAAGTCCGACGGTGAGGCACCTCAAGCGCCTCCTCGGGACAGGAAGTTCATTCGACTTGTGCTCGGTGGCCCCGAAAATAACGCGACAGGTTGCCTTCTCGCAGATTGAGTGCATGTTTCCACCGCAATGTTTCGTAAATCTGTAAACGCAATGTTTTGTAAAATCTGTAAATGTGATCGTAAATCTGTAAATCACCGGTTTCAACTTGCGCCTCTTTAAGTTCCTTGATCGTCCTAGCGGAAAATAAAGAATAAAAAAAAGTGGCACATACCGCTTATCGTCGTCATGTAGACAAAACCAACCCCAACAAATTCAGGAAGACCATCAACTACCTCAACCAGTATTTCGTTCTTTCAACCCCTCTCCCCACATCTCTCGCCATTTGAGGGAGGTGGCATTTCAGCTATAAGTAAAGTTTAAGTGTAAAACATACTTTCAAGTGGACATGACGGACGTCTGCAAACTAGTAGTGAACGAAGAACGTGAAAGATAAACTTAATCGGCCGAAAGCACCTCGATCACGTGACGTACGTACTTTTCAGATAAGATTGTACTTGCTGTGACAATAGTACATTATCAAACCTTCACGCTCAGGTTTAATCAGAACCAACTTCGCTGGAATGTAAGTTTACGCATGTCTGATTAGTGGATTGACTCAAGCAGTGCTTGACTTTCCATGCCGCAGTGGTTCGCCGGTATCGTCACTACTGCCGCCTAAATAACTTATTCGTCTGCGACCTCAATATCGCTAAATACCTTAAGTTTCACTCTTTGACGTGTTGCGAGCGCAGTTTGCTCACTCACTCATTTCACGTTTAAAACTACTAACCACGATAGGACACACCAGACACAGACGATAAAGAGCAAGTCGTTCTTTTCCGGTGTGACCTAATGTGGTTACAAGCTTCACCCAGTTGTACTCGGCGCATTACAAGATGAAGGAGCACAACGCAGTGCAATTCCTCGATTCTCTCCCCGCAGGCACCTTGAATCTCATATTGAGAAAGGTGCTACGGATGCGGGAGCCCGAACGCGAGGGGAAGGGGCACGACCTGCTGCAGCGGAGTCCCGAGGCATCGGCCGTGTCCCAGTTCGGCGTCTCCCAGCCATTCGCGCCAGGGAGCAGCAGAGCGGGCGGGTCCGGGCACTCCGTCATGGACACAACCGCGACGAGGCAAGTGTCGCGAAGGAAAAGCCGCGCTTTCAACGTCTTCTTCTGGCGCGAAAACCAGCAACCCCATAACACCCCGAACACCAAGGAAACCGAAGGCACGAGTACTTCAACCACGGAGGGCAAGCCGCGTCCCGCGTGGTACCGAAGGATGAGCGTCTTCGCCGGCAAGCTCATCGGTAGGCGCCTCTCTTTAGCGCCGTCCAATTTGGCCCAAAACGCGAGGGATGCGCCCACGCATCACGGTACGGGACCTGTCGCAAGTGACGAGGAACAGACGGAAGCGAGGGGCAGCGGGCTCACCGAGGGCCCTGTTTCGGAGTCGCCCAGCAGGCTCCCGCGTGGTCACCGCAGCGAGAACTTCGGGAATGCGGAAAGCGAATTCTTTGGTCATTCGACACCTCCGCTACCTCCAGCCGCCAGAGACGATGCCGCGACTGTCGCCACTGCCACTGTGGATGCAGCGTCGCAGAAGCCCGAGCTGTCGTTTCAGAGCAGTACGTCGGCCACATTGACCAAGACGCCCACTCCGCTGGTTCCGGTAGTGGAGTCGTCTGACCTCGAGGTTGCCCCAGCGAATAAAGGACAGGTTTCTAGCTCGAGCACGATGACTTTCGACAGTCGCTCTTCAGATCAAAGACCCGTTACGACCAAGCTTGTGAAGGTCACGTCGACTAGGGCTTGCACTGTGAGTCCTCGCGAACCCGAACTCTCATCTCAGATCCACACCCCTGCCGCTATTACGGACACTGAAACGCTCGTTACTCCATCTATACAAAAGTTTCGGCCTGGAACTCAAGCAAAGCCTGCTTCTTCTGCTGCTGCTTACCTGACCCCAACGATCACTGACACTCACACGTCCGACAGCAAGCCGGTTCCTCCCGAGCCTGACCGCGTTGGTGGTCCTAACCTTGAACGCCACACCGATGGACCGACTTCTGATCGGGTGACCAGCGTCGACGAAAAGCCACACTGTGACGTCGGGAAGGACGCTCATGGTCAAGTCTACAATAGCTTCGGTCAGCGGATCGTCGAAGGCAATTGCTTAAGGCCTGCTCCGGGGCTTAGCGAAGTTGCACCGGCTAAAAGGACAGGTAAAGATGCCCAACGTGGCAAGAAGGGGCGTCAAAAGACGCACACGGGGAAGGACAAGATCAGAGGCACGAAAAAAAGAAAGCGATCCGCTAAGAGGAGAGCGGATAGCACTAGCTCGAAGTTGTCCTGCGGCGACTCGACGCTTTCTAAAGGTGGCACGCCTGCCAGCGATCAGCCGTCAGAAGCAGCTGCGGGCTCTCCAAACGAGATGACCGAGTTAACGAACGCGACAGAAGATTTGAACGCGGCTCCCCGTTCCGCGTCGGAAGGAGGTCGACATCAGGAGGCCATAGGGTTCGAAGCTATTCCGTTCCTAAAAGAAGGAATAAAGAGCAGCGCTGCAATGAGCCAACCGGCCGTGCCTCCTAATGCGGGGCAACTGACTGGCGCCGAAGGAGCCCACGATACGCGTCGTACTTCTGCAGACGACGAGCAGGCGAGGAAAACGTCATCGTCTGGGCAACCGCAATCAAGCGAGCCGGAGGTGAATGCGACGGCAGCGGCGTCGGAATCCAAGCTCGAGCGCGAACAAGACGACGACGCGAATGTGAAGGAGCCCTCCGAGAAACCCCGTACGTCGAAGCCGTCCCCTAAACGCGCTCGCCGCAGCTCCGACCGAAATAAGGCAGGCAAAGACCGCGCACACAGGGAAACCAAGATGGCGACGAAGCTCGGGTCCGGCCAGGCGGTTTGTCCGGAGAGTGTGGCGAACGGAAAAGACGAGCAGCCTGCCGCGAACCCCGTAGATGCTCTCAAGACGTCTGTGACGTCAATCGTCCCTGCGACACAGACGGGGCTCCTAGCAGCGTCCGGATTCGCTTCCGAGGTGCCGACGGAAGACGTATTTACACCGGTGGAGCAAACGAAGGCGTCCACTGCGAGTGACATTCGTGCCCCGACGCCACGCTTCATTTCCGGCAACTCTCGCGCCAGATTTAGGTTGCAGGAGAAGCGAAAGCAATCTGTCGTGTCCTTTGAAGCCGGCGTCAAGGAACCGCAAACGAACGACAAGGTGCCCTTAGTGAAACGACAGGTGAGCCTTCGTAGCGCAGAGTTGAGCGCCTTAGTATGCAACCGCCTACACGTCTTCGTAATAACCAGTGTCAGTTTTAGCCTTTCCGTAGAATAATATAGAATTTTTCAGAATGCCGACGTCTTCGTATAGCAACCAAAGATACCCAGCCTACATCGGAGTTTTAGAAACGAAAACCTGCGGAGAGGTTCATGAAAGCAGGAGCCTTGGTAGCACCTTGGTTCTGAAAGCTTCTTTAACTGCCGTGTATTGGAAATGTTCTTGCCCTACATTACTGAACTCGCAAATGTGGGAGGGGGGGGGGCAGGGGGGAAGGGAAGACGGCACACTTGTACAATCTTGCAAAATCACAGCCTAATCCCCAGCAAATTGTTTCAATTTCGAGCAGTTACATTACAAACTTCACTTATCCGTAAATAGACGCGGCATTTTAAACCGTTGCCCGCATATATCGCAAACCCATTTGAAACATTACCCGCATAACGCACTTTCGTGGTCAAGGAATATTCAGCGAAGGCTCCACTTCAGCCACGTGCATTTAATTTGGCATGCACGCAACCATAATGTTAGTCCTATATTCAGCAAATTCGATCATGGTGGTTGTTATAGGTAATTCTTAGGTGAGTAATTGTACACCTTTCTTAAAATGCACTGATAACGCTCTGAAGCACTTGCATAAGCAACTTAGGACGAAAGCCTTAGTTAAGCAATACTCATTTCACTCTGTCTACACACGACACATAAACTGCTCCTCGTTTGCATGAAATCATTATAACAAAATGAGTCGTTTAGTTCACTGGGGATACCGCTGACGCCTCGCATAAACCATGAATGTAGAAAAGAAGTGGCGAGTTCAGTAATTATGCGCAACAGTCGTAAGTTATAAACGCTAAAGTTTCTCCGAACATCACCCTTAGCATTGCTCCTTCTACCAAATATCAAGTCGGTGTCGTACAGTAGTTCTCTTTGGACATCGTGAACTTCAAGACAGCAGAGTGGGCGGAATTATTCGCGGTTCGCGAAACACAGTTACGATGTTCTGGAGCGCTTACACACGTATTTCACTGCAAGGATTGTAATTGCCCCTCACAGTTTGAACTTTGCCTACGCATTACACATACCATGCCCGGTACTGTCAGCAAGCACAAAACAAGTGCTTGTTTAGTGCAACCAGGAGACTGCGGAAACTACGTGCTTCGTTTAAAGAATAAAGATATCTAGAAAATGAAAGCTGAATAATTTTTCGAGGCCTATAAATAAGCCGCAAAGTATCGCCACACATTACTTTTCATATTCCCCCCACTTTCACGACATATGAGCTCGATGGTTAATTTAGAATTATCTGAGGGTACTGGGAAGCATTGTTGATAATGGCAGTTGATGACAGCACTTGTTAGGGGAATTTTAGCGTTAACTGATGCTCCTGAAATTTGGCCACGCATTACTCATATGATGTCCCCTATCGCATCAGTATGTCGTTTGTCCTCAATACATCAATATGTCATTTTGTAGCCTGTTGAGTTCTTTCACGACATTGAGGTGTGTGGCTCCTAAAGTACACTTGTAAAGCTGCGGGACGCTTTTTCAAGCATGAGGTTGGACCATATGTAAATGAGACTTCCATTTTTTGTTCACCTCGTTTTATGGGTTGGTGCGCGCAGTCTACTGAGGGTGTGTTAGGGTACGTGAGTCAGCAGTGCCGTCAGCAGCCGCCCGATCTCATCGCATTGCTTCAGTAATCTGTCATCCGATGTCCATGGAAAGGACGCACCCGTCGTTTGCGCTACGTATTATTATAAAGTATCTGGCTCGTCCGGCCATAAAACCGATTGAAATAGTGCACAAATTGACGGCACTGCTCGGGGATCAAACCTTGTAAAGGCCACGTGTGTTTCCCTGCCAGCAGAAACTTGTGAAAGGTCGTGAAGAAGTTGAAAACGATAATCACGATCGTCCACCACTGGTGAGTAAGGCTCGGCTGCAAGCTGAAAAGCTGCGTCCAACTTTTATTTTAATTTATATATATGCATATAATCGCTTTCGATCAATTATAGTCCAAGTATAATAGCATCGCTGTAAAAAAAAATCTACCGTGCACTTTCGTGCTTGAAATATTTATCTCTTCGCATACGATCAACCCTTGATATTGACTATATGAATTTAAGAGCAATGGGTGGATTCAACGGATTAGTGATTGGTTAGTGGTTTTTTACAAAACTATGCGCCAATTATTGTTGCTGCAGATGCGTTTCCACCGGAAGGTTGAGCATGGTCATTGCAAATATAATCAAACGAATGACAGTGTTCAGTGAGCAGTTCCGAGGACACCAAGAGCCGGTATACTGTGCTTTTTTTTTCTTCTTTTTTTTTCTAATGCGATCAGGGTTTATGCCGCTGCTGTGTACCTTGTCCCGGTGGTGAGGTCGTTCGCGCTGTCCGCGATGTTTAACCCGTTCGATTGCGTCCCAGTCCACGGCCTTGGCGCACTTGGAAGAACTGGGCCCGAGACTCGCGCATGGGAGGAAGAGCTTGCCGACGATTCTCAAGACGTCGGCCACACCGACACGCCTCGCCCGGCGGCCTTCCTCGGTCGACTTTGGTCCTGGCAAATACACCCTCATCAGGTGCGCACGCCTCGCCAGGCGGCTTGCATCCTCGTGCTGAATCCGTGTTCATTATGATCTGTACAAAATTGCCTCGGATACTTTTCAAGATTGCCTCAGAAGCGACTACCTAATATATTAATCCCGAGTATAAATTCGGTGGCTGGCGGGAATTGCGTGGGTGGTTTAAGCGTATTCCAGAGAAAACCTTAATGCGACGAGTTCTGCGCGAATTTGTTTATCGTTGCGGCCAATGAGGCATAGCTGCAGGGTTTACTGTAAATGACTGCCACGTATAGCGACGTCCTATGTCCTGAAATGTACCCCTATGCCTGCCAAATGTGTATACAACGAAGGATGTCCCAGCTATCGCACGCGCGCAGCTTTTCAATAACGCGTAGCGTTGTACCCGAACAAGACCAAGCAAATGTTGCTTAGAGTCGCGTAGAGAAATCGCCAGCAATTTTTCATCCGCTACCTTCAATTATTTCATTTTATATAAATATCTTACTTTTAGTTTTTTTTAATGTCAAGATGCCCATTAGGCGGTTGTGGCGAATCGTAGCAAAAGGAGGTGCTTCGGGCAATATATATATATATATATATATATATATATATATATATATATATATATATATATATATATATATATATATATATATATATATATATATATAAGTGCAAGAGCAAGTAGCATAGCCACCGGGACATTTCCGGCGTGTCCCAGCTTGAGCCTGAGCTCTCGCTGCGACGTGCTGCAGGCGCCCCCTGACTGTATTTTCCGCCCTTGATGCGGGACCCCTGTGGTTCCCCGGCGCCCCGGGACCGGGCGTTTGTGCAGTATCGAGTGCCGTCGGATACAATAAACGGTTTCCGTCAACTCAGGGCAATACTAGAGAGGTTTAGTTTAGGGGACGCAAGCGGCTTGCGTACGCAAGAACTAGGGGCTGCGGTACTGCGCATGCGCTGACACAGACGCAGGGGTCTGCGCATGCGCAGTGCCGTCACCCCTAGTTCTTGCGTACGCAAGCCCCTTGCGTCAACTAAACTGAAACTCTCTACTGTGTTCTTGCGTGCGTCGCTCGGTAGCCCCTTGTGGCCTGAGCTAGCAAGCAGCGGCGCTAGAGGCTGACGGCTGACGCAGCCCTGTGGTTCGCTGAGCTCGAACCCGCGGTGGTTGTTACTCCCGTGAGACCTCTAGAACCTACAAACACCATGCAAATACAGTGCAACAATGTAGACACTAGAAAAAGAACTAATTATATGCGGCAAGCAATCAAATATACAAAGTAGTAAAATTGTTACACTTTTTACATAATATATCATCAGTAATTCGCGAGAACAATGAAATATTTAAACAAGCAAATAATAATGTTCAATGTTACAAAACATTATATAGCAAATAGGAGAAAAAAATGTTACATCCGCATTAAACGCAGGTGGTATAATGCGTGATTGCGTTCGCAGCCCCTTGCACACGACGACTGGCAGCCGGGGGCCCAGCGGGCCATCCAAGTTCTCCGTGGGAAGCATGTCGTCGTGCGGCGAGAGCAGCGGCTGGCACCGGGGCCGCCGTCCCACCGCGCCGAGCCGCGCGATGGGCTCCCGAAGCCACTGGTTCGACGACACGCTCTACACGCGAAGCGGCGTCAGCGCCCGACAGTCCATGACCGGTCAGGGCGCCGTGCCTCCACCGTTCCATAGTCTTCATTCATTTTAACGCGATAGCGTTAAGGAGCTCGTGTCGCAGAAAAGCCGGTGTCGTCGACGTAGGTGTCGGTGTCGGCGTCGGCGTCAGTGGCGTTAGCCGTGAGCGATAAATCCCAGCAGGCATTTCATGAATAAAAAACAACTTGCAAGATGGACTGGGTGGGAATCGGAGCAGGGTCTCCGGAGTGTGAGACGGAGACACTACCACTCAGCCATGAGTTCGATGCTTCAGAGCGGTACAAAAGCGTCTCTAGTGAATGCGGTGTTGCCTTAGAAACGAGCTGTTTCTAAGGCTCAGGCGTGCGTCGCTTGCTCAGGCGCACATTTCGTTGCCGCGCCGAACGCTGCGTTGCTCGACGCTCACCGCGTCCGATGCGGGGCGCGTAGTCGCTGTGCCGTAGGCATTGTCTTACACCCCTTGGCGGGTCGACGAGAACGCTCTCGCGTTCCGCTCTTGAAGGCGAAGCTTAAGCGTCCTCCAATTTTTAAAGCAGTACTGACATTAATTTTAGGATTTTCCACTTTTTCATTTCGTCAAGTAGGAGCTATGTGCGCTAACAAGTCCCCACGTCATCGGGGGTACATCCGTAACGTCGTTGTTCTGGGCCAATCAGAGAGGCCGTTCCAGCCGTGTGACCCAATCGGAGCGGAAGTGATGAGGAATTTTGTCAATGAGGTGGTCATTGACTTGTATCCTGCTTTGTACCCCAACTTTATAGCACGGACACGAAGATATTTCAGCATGCCTTTCCTCTCCCTCGCAGCAAGCCACATAGGGAGCCAGTTTGGAACCGAAACCAAGAAGAAGACCAGAAGGCGAGTACAGTGCATGCCCTGTGCAGGTGGCGCTGTTTTTTTTTTCTTTTTCTAACTTATAATCGTGACTGACACGTCGAATAGGTTGATTAGCAAACTTGCAGGCTAGAAAGTAAACTGCTAAATAAAGAGACATTATAGAGAAAATTAGGTTGAGATGATTCAAAATACAGCTAATATTACGCTACTGCAATATATTAAAAAATTCCACTCCTACCCCGAGAGGTGGAGGCGATAGGCTAGCCAGAAAAAAATCGTACACGAAGGACATGTGGCGACGCTGCCTTGAAGTTCCTGCACCTTGACGTCGTGAAATTTGGCGTCATCTTCGCGGGCCTTGTTATGTGTTTAATCTTTAAAGACAGACTACATCACATCGCAAGTTAGCCAAGTATTGGATTCTTAAGAGTGCTCCGGACAGTTTTCACAGAGCAGCAGCAGCAGCCGAAATACGAGAAATTGCTTTGAAATCCGCGACGCCAAAGGCGGGGGGGCTCATATGAGGTTTAATTCGTCCTGAGGTTCAAGAAAATGCAAATTTGAGATTCTTTTTTCTGGCAATCGAGCTCCATCTCCACATCGCATGAATCCGAGGACGTCCAACGCTGCTGTTCCCGTTGGTTACGCCATCGCAGCGGGCTGCATGTAGAGGGCCTCATCATCGCCGAGGCAACGTTGTCGCGGCGACTGCGCACACTTGAGCGCGTTACCGTTGCGTCAGAGTATAACGCAGAATTACACGTACAGTCAACAGCAAAAGTTTACGGGATGCAGTTTCCCCTTCAAATGTAAATTCCTGCACTGTTAAGACGTGACACTTCGTATTTAATGAATCACTGTGTAGGTGGCGAAGGCTACTACATGCTGAAACATCTAATTCGAGGCTGTGTGACCACGTTTCGCGCGAATTCAGCGTCTTGGCAGATCCTGCGTCCCGTAAACTTTTGCGGTTGACTGTACAGTGCGCACCGTTATTAAGAAGGGCGGTTCAATGAGCGGTTGTCAGTTTGCTTGCGCTCGAGCTGCAAGTGCTAGCATGAAGGCGGGCCAATGCACTGAAAATGTGTGTAGAAAGTTGCCAGGGCCACCCGCCACAAGTAATCTGCCCCGAAGCCAGGCTATTCCATGCTTTCCAAAGGGAAATAGTCAACACGTGATCCATAAGCTCAAGTGTTCGATTTAACAGTGGACATCGCTGTAGGCCGTATACGGGGCGCCAATGAAAATCTACTCGCGAATTTCGTCTCCTTCTTCGTAGTAGTGCGGAACCAAGGAACGTTTAAGAGTACCATGTGTCCTCAACAATAGGCTAGCTAGCCAACGAAGAGATTGCTTTCTCACACGTAGGTAACCACACGTGGCACTTCCGCTTAGCAGAGTAGGGACATACTCCGGTCTTCATTATGTTCGTAATAACGTGGTACGAGGCCCTGGTTTTGCAGCGGTCGCGTGGACGTGCACAATGCCTTCATTCTGGGCCCGTCGCTGATGAGTGTGCTGGGAAACATCTGCAGCTACCATACGGGCGGCAACAATCAGGCGCTGAGAGGCGTCTCTCTCACGTAAGTGCAAATGTCCCACTATGGCTGCATTCCCCGTGGCCGTGCTAGAATGCTGTTGGGGTAGTGCTCAGCTAGGGGACGTATCCGTGTCGCCTACGTCACTCTTTGCCCACCCAACATTTCATGTTGTAGACGCCTGTCTTCGCTGGATGTTTGTTTGGAAGGAAATTTTTCATAACACCAAGTGCTGATGACTCGGGGGTTCCTTTCTGCGAGTAATAGTCCATGTGTCCACGTTTGGCGAGAGACTTACGGTATTCGCCGCGGAAGGTACCGCTCGAGTTAACGAAATTGACCAAAGCAGTAATTTGAGGATAATTGGTCTGTCATACTGGGAAACAGCACCGATAAAAAAGGACATATTTTAGAACCACAATGTAAGAAGATAACTTTCAACTTCTTTATTTAACCCGCCGTGGTTGCTCAGTGGCTATGGTGTTGGGCTGCTGAGCACGAGGTCGTGGGATCGAATCCCGGCCACGGCGGCCGCATTTCGATGGGGGCGAAATGCGAAAACACCCGTGTGCTTAGATTTAGGTGCACGTTAAAGAACCCCAGGTGGTCAAAATTTCCGGAGTCCTCCACTACGGCGTGCCTCATAATCAGAAAGTGGTTTTGGCATGTAAAACCCCAAATATTATTATAACTTCTTTATTTAAGTGCACATTCTTATATGGACTTCACTGCGCATGGCAACTACAGCATGACATGATGTTAAGATGGAGCGATGGTAATAAGACAGAGCGCGTCTTTTGTCAAAGAAGCCTTTCCTACATGTCTGACATTTCAAACTTTAATGAACATGTTTATGGAAAAATTACATAGTTGCATATGGTTATCGATTTCCAGGAGCCTATTAACCTAGCCAGCAAGTACTTACAGTGAAAACCAATAGCCCATTCGTTTGTTGACGATGAACAGTCCAGTCAAATAAGAGATTGTGATTTTCAATTGGAGACCACTCGGCTTCCTCAAGACAATTTAGCACAACTGGCAGCTATTAGCCCAACGAATGTTTGAGAATCAATTCGAGAAGCTTGCGTATACGTTCGCACGTATACACAATCAGTTCAAGTGCTCACTCACCATTTCACTACCTGCAATCTCTCACATGTTACGTATATTCAAGCACAATATGAGTCACGAAGTGGTGCTGGGGGTTCTCGATAAATTGTTCAGTATTATGACGAATATCCCACAGCAAACATTTAATGCTCCTTTCCAATGATCGTGCCAAAACACAAAGATGTATTTAGTACGTGAATTATTATTATTATTATTATTATTATTATTATTATTATTATTATTATTATTATTATTATTATTATTATTATTATTATTATTATTATTATTATTATTATTATTATTTACGACAGACGAGTACTACTACTACCACTGCACTAATACTACTTTGCTAATGCACGGCATTACTCATGCACTGGCTTCCTATTGTAATTAAGTGACATATGTGACAATTAAGTGACAAAATCACGATACAAATTCCGACATAAATATGCACACTCTTCGTCTGCTACTATGGTTTCCAAGATTAAAATTAAATCTTTGTAATAATCCTAACTGGCAGTGCACTTTATACGTATTTTTATTTGCCAATATGCAAGCACTATTGCATTCTATATGCACAAAAAGAAATTACGTAGAGAATTATATTCACCCGGTGCGAACGTTTAATGGGCAGACAAGAAATCACGTAGTGATTGTACTAATCTAATGCGGTTTATAATACTCCCATCAATATAATATAATATATATGTAGCATATATAAAATGCAAAGTTATTTCATCTAATACGAATGAGACGGAAGCTTTCGCTAAGCCTGCGACTACTGGGTTGGGACTTCTTTAAAGCACCACTGACCGACCAAGCGTTGCAGTGACGCAAGAACTCCTGTCGCAGGTCGCGCGCGGCACAGCGCTCCGTCTCCGGCGTCACGTGGTCGATCGTGACGCTGCCCGGGGTGCTGCTGGCGCTGGTCACCTGCAGCGCGGTCATCTGGTTGGTCTACGTCAGGCCACAGTGAGGCAGCCACTGCACGCGGCATTTTGTAAACGGGCCTCTCGCAGATTTCTACAAGTGTTGCGGCGAAGCTGTTAAAATACCGAAGGGAAACAGATTTAACACTTTGGCTGAAATGCTGATGACTCGGCAGTAAACACTATTGCAACAATCTAGCCAACGTTACAGGGCTGGTAATTGCCTCGCTTTTCTTCTTGTTACTTCTATTATTATTATCAGGCTTTTAGGAGCGCCCAAGCCGACTACGCGTGCCCCTAGTGGTTAGCGGCTATAATGCAAGTCTCATGCCACCTCTGAGATTCTTACGCGCCCCGCGGAAGGCCGGAGGCGGTGGCTAATCTCGGAGGTCACGCCGGGGAGTCGCGCAGTCGGGGTTGCACGTCACTTCCGGCGAGCTTATAATGGCGGACATTTTTTTTTTCCAGTTCCGCTGTCATGAACGCCGAGTTTTCCGAGCCTTTCGCGGCGCATTCACTCGTTCTTCATTTGTGTAATTTTGCAGCTGGACTGTTCTGAATCTACATTATCTGAACCTAGGCTTTCTTACACGACCCAGAATTTCGTAGCTGTTGGCGTCTTAAGCGGAGTTCCGCAACGATCCTCGAACTGCGGCGGCGCATGGTGATGCGGTCGCCATCAAATGTCGACGTAGAACAGCCAGCAGCGCGGACTACGAGAACATACCTCGGGTGTAGCTTACAGTAAAGCACTAAGCTCTGATATTGCGAAGCGCCCGCCTAAAGCATTAGGTTATAACGAAGGAAATTCTGCCGAATGATGTGAGACGTTTGCAATGTTTTGGGCAAGGGCAAGCTAGAATAGGAAAACTTCCACAGGGTACGAGAGCTTCTTTATACAGCTTCGCTCGCATTGATATTTCGATGGCTTGCACTTGCATATATCTGCGATTTCTTTCTTTTTGCATTGACCAACATTCCTGTGCATCGTATTGAGACAGCTGCATGAGTTATAGCTGTTAGTAATAACAAGAATTGTCTTGTGATTGCTGTTACAATGAGCAGTCATAACCCGATTCAATCTCAACTTATGAGCCACTCTGACTAAATCCTCCATGAATAAAGTAATTTTCATAGAAACGTAGCGTGAACTCAGTACAGCAGCATATGCAGTAATAAATTGCAGAACCGCACAGCTAACTGAAAAGCGATTCGCAAAAAAAAATCCGGTTACGACTAGCAGTTAAAAATCTCTAACTCTCGACTTGCGATCGTTGCTAAACCATCCATCAATACGTAATTTTCATGCGATTATAGTGACAACGTTGCGGTAAAAAAAAATGAAGTTCATAAGCATGAATCATTTGACTATGTGTAGGAGCTCAGTAGGTGGAGTTTCCAAGATTTCTAGTTTTATTCAAAAAAATCACTCACTCGCTCATCTGAACGTTTGCCAAACCATGAAACATGTGCAATTCACATGTGCTTGAATAAAAAGAAACAAAGAAATCGGCGAAGCCCAAAAGTTACACGAGAGTATCGGGAAACGGAAGCCATATAAGTATACCTCGGAAAAGTTGACAGCGAAGTTCAGCGGGTTTACTAGAGAGGTTTTTATAAAAGGTTAGAGATAGTTAACGTGAATCTTATGGAATGTCCGCAATTCTCGTAAAAGTCGGGCGCGAGCAATGTGTCGTCGTCTCCCGTGGCCCAGTGATCCGGAGCCGTACTCGTCGGAGAACCTGGCCGTCAAGAGAGCTGCTCGCGAGAAGCGCGCATACGGGCAGCGGCGGCAGAGGTGAGACCCAGATTACGCGGATTGATAACGTGACTGATATAACATGCCGCGACATCATAAAACATCGTTCTCATAGATAACATCCAGAATCTACCGCCGGTGCACACCAGGCATGTAGCACGCGTAAACTCCGTAGCAAAAGTTCGTAAAAAAAGATGGAAAAAGGAAAGTTCGTAATTATTTGTTTGCAAGTTTGTTTCTAGCCGCGGCAATTACTGCAACTGACTATTTCTCCTTACTGGCTATTTGCAAAACAGGATGTCGTCAGGTGCATGGAGGTAAAGTTATTACTCTACCACCTCATTGTGGCCGTGGTGCATTGTGCTGTTAAAAATCAAATTATGGGGCTTTACGTGCCAAAACCAATTTCTGATTATGAGACACGCCGTGCACCTTGCAGTGCTGCAGTGTTGGTTCCTCGCTTACTGTGCGAATGGAATACATCTTTTGTATTTATTTATATAGGGTGAGCAAAGCAATATACACATATGGTATGCAGGGTATGCCAGCTATCATGCTCCTAGATTTAAAGATATGCATGTACCACGTATCTGGACAGAACCAAGGTAATGTTGTTTGCCGTCGCTTGGAGATACTCAGATTATTTATTGCATTCCGCCTAATTACGTAATTAGTCTTAAACGGCCAGTCGCGCGGCTGGCCGCTCGAGGTAGTTTGCGTGTAGTCGTGGGCTTCTTTAACGCTCGAGAAACATGCTTTTACGTAGCACGCACTGAGAAACAGAAAGCTGTATCGGGAGTTTTCGGTGTGGCTTTACAATTTTCTCATTGACACTATTTATTTAGTGATAATATTTGATAATAAATAATTAGGACTTATTATGTAATTAGGTTGAATGCAGAAACTAATCTCAATATCTCCAATCGACGCCAAACAACATTGTCTTGGTTCTGTCCAGCTACCCGGTATTTGCAAATATTTAAATCATGGTGCATCATACTTGTGACACCATGTATATTAATAATTAGATAAGCAATAAACAGTCCCTGCCCGTTCACGAAGTTGAACTAAACTTGATAAATTAGCTACCCAATGCCTGTTAGTAACAAAGCGTTTACGTATGTTAGAATCTCCAGGCCATACGGGTGATGGGATTCGACGGATTTCAGTATTTACAGCCGTTAACCAGGGCAGTTGCATTTTTCGCCCTCCAAACGCGGCGGCCTTCATTATTATAAAATAGCCCGCGCATTATACAAAGTGTGGCATCAATAGCGCCACTCACCCTTGAGATAGCGTGCCCTAAGGTGCACATTGTCGAACAACAGAATTTTAAAGAGCGTGACACCGGACACATAAAAGAGGCGTATAGGACCAAAGGCTTACAACCAAATAATAGAGGCATAGACTAACAAATAAATCCTTTATTTAGTGAAGTGGCGTATAAATGCTCGAGGAAGGTGACACGTCACCGATGGACAGTAACCAGCAGGACATATCTTCTATTTCTTTTGTCACTATACGAAAAGGGACAGAGAGTTGATCCACAACTCCCGCATGTCCGAAATGCTAAAGGTCTCCAAAATCTCGCATGCCCGTTATTCGCGCTACACTTTATAACAACCTCGCGCTTTTCAAAGATCCGGATGCAATCTCAGCTCTGACAACGGGTAGCAAGATGACTGTGCGGAGAGTCATTAGGCGAAGCCGCATGATCACGTGGGTGGTTGCTGATACACCTTCGCATTTGTCCTATAGTTGATGCACGCAAGGGGGAATTTTATATACAACCCGCGTACCGCACCCTTAACGACGAGCCTGCCTCTTAGAGCAGGGCTGTGTTTTGCTTTGTTTTTGAATAACTCCACGGCATAACCCACTAAACTATTTATTAGGAGTAGCAAGAACTACCCGAACTCGAGGTTTAACAGCGATTGTCATGATGCCATGGCACCTTATTATTTATTGAATTTATGGTTTATCAAACAAGCGGTTAGGCACATTACGAGCAGCAGCCCACAGTCGTGAAATTTGTAAACGCCGGGTTAAAGGGAAGCTGAAACACTTTTCGAAAAAAATGAGTTCTCTGCGGCATTCTACAGTTTTGAGTCCCCTGAACACGAACATCTCGTTCAAAAAGGGCAGAAACAAGCGCAAGCGGCTGTTTTTTCATGAAAACGCGCACCAGCGCCTCAGGGTATCGCGCGAACGCCGCTGTTGCCCGTGATTGGTCGGAGCCGCTGTGACGTCAGTGGCGGCAGTCGCCGGTCGGCGCCGCCGTTTGAGAGGGTAGCACGCTGTTCTGTTCTGGCTGCATAGCTGAGTTGTAAGCATTATGGAACGTTCTCGCTGTCTCGGACAGCTTGTATTTTCGCCGTACATGTTCGAACCGACAACCGATACGGAAAACGATGGCGGCAACGGCGGCAACGACGATGTTGAGTGTGCCAAAAGCGAGAGCGATGTGCACACCTTCTCGCGCGCTGGAAATCTTAGCTGTTACGTATGCTTTTTTTTTTCATGTAGCTGCACGTTCCAATGACGGGAGAAAAAATGCGCTAAAGTGTCACTGGGAACTTGCTGCTGGAAGAATGCCGAAGCACTAACTTCTCATTAGATTGTAAACACGGGTACAATTCCGCGATGTCAAGCACCTTGCCGCTGCTTGTCTGAAGTCCTGTGGTTTTCTGAGCGTTGATACACGATCGCGAACATAAGTGCCGCGTTTCAAAGCGCGCACATGCAGTGCTGCGAGGTACAGTCATGGACGTTGCTTATCATACACATCCAGATCGAGATGGTCAGGGGGATTATATGTGCAATATTCAGAATATGGTTCGACGACTTTGCGATTGTGGCTCGATCAAGAATCGGTATGCGCGCTCCATGCTAGTGTTGACATAAAGATATTAGGCAGTTTTAGCACCGCCGTGTGGTAAACATGGTAACTGCAACCGTACGTCGAATGTCACGAGGCAAGCCTATACTCAAATTTATACCTCAGGTGCAACGCTGTGGAAGCTACGCACGAAGTCCGGTTACCAAAATTTATTACTGCGCGCGTTTCCGTCTATGGTTCGCAGCGTGCCAGCGGCATTTGCTCGCGCGAGCATGCACGTCAAGCTGCCGCGACGGGCTGCAATTAAAGAATGCCGAAAAGAAAATTGATTTAAAAGAACGTGTTAGCAGCCGTATAAGTACACGGATGGTTTCTATGGGCAAATTCTTTTTTTTTCATTCAGAACTGAGCTGATATATGAAAAGTTTTCTCAAAAATCAAAACCGAACTTTTGCTAAGTGCGAACGCATCCACTGCAAGAAGTATCTCAAGCCTCCACAGCGTTGCACCTGATGTATGAAACGGAGTATAGCAACGCTAGCAACAACGCGTTTCCGCATTTGTCGTAAGGCTATGGGGAACCAGCGCTGGCCAGGAGGCGCTACGACATTTTTCATGCGTTACTAAAATATGCTGAAACCGTCCGATAGGGAGGCTACGAAGATGGCACGACATATTTAGCGATAAAAAACGTGCGCCTGTATCAGTGTTTGTCTAGCCCGATGCGGCCAGCCAAGTTCTGTCCATGGCCATGCGCGCTGCGTAGAGCGCATGCGCTGCTACGTCCTAGCACGTCGGTTCCCTGCCGTTTGAGGAGCCGTGAAAAGTGTGACTCAAGACAATCGGTGAATTTGCTGACACGAAATCACTGCGTGTGCTACTGGAAACTGTGTCTACCGCTCGCTAGGCTGTGTGTTACGGCGCTGCTGTCGGCACGCGAAGCTTCAGCGCTGGTTGCCCATCCGGCTATCGCGGAAATGGTCCGAGCACAGCACAGTTGATTTCGTCGGCACGAACTTATCTCTCCTCACCGCACTGCGCTGCAAGCTTCTTGTGCTTCGGGAACCTGTGAAACACCACATCGTCTTGCCCGCGTGTGTTCGCGCAGCCGATTGCTGCACAGAACGAGGGCATGTTGGGCGCCCTTGGCTGTAGGCGCTCACGCAGCACAGAAGGAAAGAACAGTCTACGAAAATCGCAAAACAAACGTGAGCGGCGGCGGCGGCAGATCTCTCGTAGCGTCGTTCAGTAAAGCGCAGGACGGAAAGAGGCATGCCAGCGCCACGCCGGTCCGGCAGCTCTGTCCCCGCCAGTGACGTCACTCTCGCCGGTTCTCTCCACTGGTACCCTCCTCACCCGGCGCTCCGGAAAGCGATGGGGGCGTGTCCGCGATGGTGATTTAGAAAGCGATTTCCGCCCCTTATATTAACAAAACGAAGAAAAAAATTTCGGAAAAGTAAATTATTAGGTCTGTTCTTCCCAATCCCAGCAATTCATGGAAATTGAAAACCGCTTCAGCTTCCCTTTAAGTGTACAGGAATTTCAGTCCTTGTCAAACGTTGCCACATTAACGCTGGCGCAACTTGGCTAACGCCACTGTTATTCTTCATTGCCGCCAATTAGAAGATTGAAGGTTCACATAACGACTGCACATTACACTTTTTTTCATGTTCGCAGAGGCGTGCAATTTGCCTGCGCTGCTTACGCGGCAGTATTTGTGGCGACGTACCTGCCTTCATATCTCCTCAACATCGACCACCGGTGAGCCACAAGGCGCGTGTTTAGCCAGACGTAGCGTGAGCGCGTGCGCGCGCTCACGCTACGTCACGTTGGTGCGTACAACAGCGTCTATATTTCGACGCACTGGCACAGCCGAAATATCCTGATGCGGTGAGCCACAAGGCGCGTGTTTAGTCCGACGTAGCGTGAGCACGTGCGCGCCCTCACGCTACGTCACGTTGGTGCGTACAACAGCGTCTATATTTCGACGCACTGGCACAGCCAAAATATCCTGATGCGGTGAGCCACAAGGCGCGTGTTTAGTCCGACATAGCGTGAGCGCGTGCGCGCCCTCACGCTACGTCACGTTGGTGCGTACAACAGCGTCTATATTTCGACGCACAGCCAAAATATGCGGACGCGGCCAACACGCTCCGTCGTGCGCGACGTCGAGATGGCTCTTGCTTGATCCGCGAGCAGGGTTGCCAGATGGCCCCCCAGAATAACAGCCAAACGATCTCAAAATGTCACCCGAAAATAGCCAAACTCATTTTTTTCAAAGGTGAAGAGTAGCCAAAGATATAGCCTGGACGTTTGATGATGTCCTACAGGTGTCTTATATGCGGTGTAATTGGTGTCGAAATCTCGCCGCGCATTTTCGGCGCCAAAATTACTTCAGCCGCATGCAACCAGCACAACACTGGCCTCAAGATCCACGAAAAGAATTCTCTTGAGAGCTGCCACTCAGACGTGGGTTTGTACACCACTCATTGTTACAACGAGCGCAACTATTTCTTTTTCGACTTGCTCATGACGTCATTTGTATTTACCACGATATTACTTACCTTTAGTTCACGCCTCACTGTACCCGAGGCATTTTTCTAATGAGCCAAGCAAACAATTGCCAGCGCCAAGATCGAGGATCAGTCTGGCTGTTCCCGATCGCGTGCCCAAGAGGAAGCCCGAGGTCAAGGAATTAAGAGGGATGTATTCCCTAAACTTCAGTCATAAAATAAACATTTCTTCCCGCTCTCTTCTTCTGTTTACCCGAAAGCAGCTCGACGTTGAGCTAGGAAATGCTGCCGCTTAAAGGCTCAATGTACTCTGAAGAAAACTTGAATCCTCGCGCTTTTCTCGAGCGAAGAATCGGCAGTTGTGACTGCAGGTAGCCTTTCAATGGGAACAAACAGAACGAACCACAACATTAGAGATGAATTAAAGTTTTTTAGCTTTAATTGCCACCTGACTAAGGTGCTGGCAAATATACAGGTGGTATTAGTATCGAAAAGAGTTTAACGCAACTCATTTTCAGTGTGACATGAAAAAAAATAAAGAAATGTAATTCCGCTAGGAAACACAAAATCGATTTATATAGGTCGCGCATGGCTGTCATGAAGTACAAAGTAAATCCCTTTATCTAAGAAACTGAAGCACTATACATCAAAATAAGAAGTCAGTAGAACTATATATGTACCTTTCCAAACTGACAAGAACTCTTTGCCCAACCACCACTGCGATGTGTGCAAAAACAATCAAATATGGACGTAACAGTACCGCAAGCTTTTATTATGTATCGGATGCAGTGTTTTTTTCTTCATCAGAGCTGGAAAATACGCATGAACAATGTGCAATGTAATGACTAGTCAGACAACAAATGAGAAATTACAATGATAATAAAGTACGAGCATATAAAAAGCACGCTATAATTGAAATTACTCATAGGCACAAAATTTATAGGGAAGAAAGTTGTGGCAAGAGTACGGTATGAAAACCGACGAGTTATCATCCTGACGTTGGCAAGTCAATCACTGGCCGACCTTTGCTGAATAATTGCCTAGCCGTCTTCACTCTGGACTAACATCGTTTTTCATATATTTACAGAGCGTATCATTGTATTTTGCAACGTTGAAGAAGTACCATGAAACAATCGCAACTTCCACGTAAAATGTAGCTGCTTGACTAAAACAAAGAACGGGGAAAAAAGGACATTGTGTAGAGTACCTGTTGATTTTTCACTCACTGGGGATTTACGAAAATGGATGAAATATGCAATCTAGCCCCATTTGAATAAACTTCCACTGTCACATGGACCATATTGAAATGTCGAGTTGAAACGCGACACAAATGTTCATCTGGCTGAAAATCTTTGCAGCAGTCCCCACTCTCTGCCAGACCAAGCTTCAGGTGAAGGAGAGCTTGCAGTGTCTCATTCGCCATAAGGTTTCTCAAATCATTCTTTTCAACGAAACCTGGCTGAACACACGTCGGGAGGGGGGGGGGGGGGGGGCGAGGGGTCTTTCGAAACAAGCCGTGCAAGTAGGGCTAAAGGTGCGTGCGGAGGACGTGCAATCGCGGACCTGACGCACGATGCAGTCATGGCTCTGCATAAATCTGATATTTCCGGGATTTTTAACTGTTTCCTTCACGAAAATTGCAACAGTACATTTCTTTCTTTCTTTTTAATTTTTCATGGGCAACCGTTAACCAGCTTGTCAATATAGTTGGTACTATAGCAAGCGATGGATTTTGCCTCGCTTAACCCGAGATATCGCTAAGGCTTCGTATATGTTAATTTTGACGCAAAACTTTCGGAAACTGTCAATCCATAATCAAATTTCCCGATAGATGGGCGAGTTTGTGCGTGTTCATGTCTGAGAAACCGAGCATGAATCGAAAACGAAGGCAAGTGAGAAAAAAACTAGAAAAATGCTCTCCAGTATTATATTGACCCCGTTTTATGCCTCAGCATTCTTTGGCAAACACCCCAGGGCCCGTCACGCGAAAAGTGTAATGGCTTGCGTCTACACAAAAATGCGCAATTTGCGAATTTAAGGCTTTCAATAGTTATAATAGCGTAAACGTAGATGATTGGTAGCTTTATAAGCGATCAGGGACAATTCAAAGCAAAGAAATTGATCTGAAAGAAGACCCATAGGGTTACATAGGGCTCCACAGAAAATACATAGGGATGCTTATGGTAGGGGTGGGCAAACTGTAGTTTCCGGGCCGGAAAACTTGAAATTTGGAGGCGGGCCAACTTGAAATTTGGAGGACGGCCAACTTGAAATATGGAGGAGGGCCTTCTTAAATTTGGAGATGGGCCAACTTGAAATTCGGAGTGGGTTAAATGAAATTTTGGGTGGGCCAACTTAAACTTGGAGGTGGCTCAACCTGAAATGTGGGGGTGGGTTAAAATAATATTTGGGGTGGACCGACTTGAAATATGGGGGTGGGCCAACGTAAATTTGGGAGTAATCCAACTTAAATTTTAGGGTGGGCCAACTTACATTTCAGGGTGGGCCAACTTGAAATTTGAGGGTGAGGAAACTTAAACTTGGACGGTGGGCCAAGATAAATTTGGAGGTGGGCCAACTTAAGATTTTGGGGTTCGCCAACTGAAATTTGAGGTTGGGCTAAATTCAAATTTTGATTTCGGCCAAAATGAAATTAAGTGGTGGCCCAACTGGAATTTCGAGGCGCGTCAACCTAAATTTGGGGGTTGGTTAGCTTGAAATTTGGTGTTGGCCAACCTGAAATTAGGCGGTCGTCCAACTGAAATTTGCAGATAAGCTGACGCATACTTACACAATTCCAGAGCAGTTTCCGCAAATTTTATTTTTTTAATTTTATTTTGTACTAGCGATAGACAGTGCATGTGTTTTCAAGCATTCATTAGTTAAGAAGTTCATGCTAGGTGCACAACTGCATTGCACTGCTCAAGTAATTTTCTTAGATATTATTATTTTAAGAAACAGTGGAAAATAATCTACCTAGATAGCTTGAGCAACTATTTAGGTTAAGCAGAGTGGTATCTCGTGGCCCTGCCGTCATGGTTGGCTCCAAGCACAATGTGCGTGTGGGTACACTGTCATTTCAACAATTCAGTGTAGAATAAATCAACGTGTTTCATTGCGATAAGAAACATATGGACACTCCAGGGGTATTTTACAGCGCAGCCATAGAAAAGGGATTTAACAAGAGCGGACACTGCCATAGAGAATAGCGGCCGAATTGACTGCAGCGCACCAAGCCGCCCGCATTAATCCCTGAACCACCCTTCGATTTCAGTTCTGGGTGCGCGCGTTTTGAACGCTAGCTGGAACGCGTTGAACCGGCGGCGCTGATAAACACTGCTTTTATTTTTTTTTTGCTTCTAATGCTCGCCCACGCCCGGTCTTATTGCGGAATACTTGTGCTGTTAAGTAAAAAATAATTGCGAACAATTTCTAGATACCTCTTTAGAATATGTGCCTCGTGCAATTTCACGAAGAAGACGCATAACGCCTTGTGAAATGAGGAACTGTTTATTTCACCCTATATAAATGCTCCTTCCGGGCTTTTCATTCATTCATCCAACGTTGTGGAACCACGTAAGCAGCAGTAGTTTGCGTACGAATCTCGACCGGACGACGTCAGCTTAAATTAATTAAATTACAAGCATATGCCATTTTGGTTTTACCACATTTTAGGAATAATGCCTATAGAGGCGAAAATTGCGAAAATGGTGCATGGGCGGCATCACAAGCAAGAGCACTTTGCTTTTACACAGATGGCGTAGAAAATATCCCCCTCATTCCAAACAGTGCCGTGCATACCACGAAAACATCCGATTTGCAAGCATTCCCCCATTCGCTGGCCTTATTTTCTGCACTTTAAAAAAATAATCAAATGGGTGACTGCGCGTTTCAAAAAGAAGATGACTTCAATCGACGCGATAGTACGCTACGTTTACACAGAGATAGCCACAACACAGGCTCTCAAACAGACAACGCTGGACGCTCGCAAAATTCCTTCTACTCGCACTCAAGACAAATTCTTGGGTGAAAAGCCCGTTTTCAGTCGCTCGGAAGACCGAATTTTTGAGTTACAAATCCCTGGTGTTTGAGCTCTGTGGGGGTTATCTTTTGCACGTTCTGCCAGCGCAAGCAACACACCCCCGTGTTATCCCTCTTGGCAATCGCTCATCGCGTTTTCGACAAGCGTGAGTACCGAAAGAAGGCATATTTTGTGGCGGGGCCATAAAAAGGCGTCACAAACTTGTCCCACTAAGACTCGGTACACGCCAAACTAATTTCATAACCACGGCCGAGCTGCATATCACTCCGTCACGACAGGTGCGGCGAGTGTGCCTCAAAATTATCCCAAAAATAAAATAATTATTTGCAATTATGCTGAGGGTCAGAGAAAGCGTCACGAACTTGTCCCAGTAAGATTCAGTATACGCGAAAGAACTGCTTCACGTGACCAAGCTGCTTTCCTCTGCATCACAACATCAGGCGCAGCGAGCGTGCCCAAAATCTACCGAAATTAGTAACAACAATGTTGGATTCGCAGAAAGCGTCGCAAACATCTCCCAGTACGAGTCATTAACACAAATCAACTGCGCCAGGTGGTTGAGCTGTTTTTCACTAACTGCGTCACAAGTACAGAAGGAACGCAGGAATATGCCGGGAGCCCACGAAACCAGGCTAAATCCAGAAAAAGAAAAACAGGCGGACGGGTCGCGAACGCTCACATGCTGTTGCAATCTGGGTCGCAAGCCCCAAGGGTAGCGTTGGCCTGGCGGCCTGGGGCACAACTGGAAGCATCCGAAGGTCTTGGCAAAGCATGAGTCAACTGCTAACAGAACAACTTGTTTATTCTAGCATCGCAAAAGAGCGGCCGGTCAGGTCGACCGAAGTGGAGAGACGGGAGAGCACGTTACTCGACGGAAGAATTCGGAGCCTCTCTCTTGGCGTCCGGGGGCAGCTGCTTTTATACTCTCGGAGTCGAGGGCAAGAAGGAACGGCTTGCGAGAGGCGCCCGTGACGGCGGGGCACGGACACGTTGAGACAAGAAGTGACGCATACGCCGGGCCGGTGCCGGTCAGAACTCCTCGCTTCACAGTTGGGGAGCTCCTCTCCCCGGCTGCCGCGCTTTGACAAGCGTGCGCACCAACATGCACACACACTCACACACACACACGAAGACACGTGGCATTGAAACGTGCCTGGACGCGCTTGGCAGGAAGCGTTACGGCAGCGCTGAACGGGCCAAAATGTCCGCCGCGTTGAATGAAGCCCCGGCGTCCGTTGCATCTGCGCCGGCTATACCGTGCGTCGTAGGCGAAACGTAACAATGCACAGCGGGCCTCGCTCGCTTCGGCGGCGTGTCTGACGCATGACGCATGCATCTGGCGCGTCATTGGCCTATCTCTAGGTAACGCAAGAGAAGTAAGTCGTAAAGTATAACTTAACTTATACGCACATATTTTTACTTTTGCCGGGAAAGAATAGAAAAAATGAAAGAATATCTGTTAACTTCACTTCAAATGACTTTTTCCCATCTCTCGCTGCAACAAACGGTTGTCATTAATGCTAGCGCGACGTACTTCCGGTTGCCAGTTTTCGCCGAGTGTCCCCTCTTGTTGGAATCCATTCTCTATGCTGCAGCTTTTAGGCGCCCGTTCCTGCGTTCAGCGTCGGCGCAACCGAATGAACGAGCATAGCGAAGGATTAAAAAGCGAACGCTGAGCGCAACGGGGAATGAAAGACGGTGATAGCTAAAACAGTGCGAGGAGGAAAGCGGAGGAGGAGGGTGCCGCAGAATCATGAGGCGGAATGCGTAGCGCCGCGCAAAGCGGGCTCTGCGACGACTACCGCTAGGAGATGGTGCCAGAGTAGCGTGCCGACGTCTGTTCACCGATGTCACGCGGCGAGCGCGTCCGCCGATACCATATGTGGAAACAAAGCACTGCATGAGCGAAGGTCTGTCTGCGGCGGCTGCTGTGAATCGCGCCCACGCGTCACCCACGCGCTGCCTCTCGCGATCTCCCGCGATTAGCGAGGCAGTCGCACTACACATCGCCCCGTTTGCATTGTGCCGCACGAGACGGATCGTCCGCGCCAGCCAATATATGGCTAAATGAAAACATGTGTACAGCTGTGCTCAAATTTCGAAGTAAGAAGTATCGTAATCGTCAGTATTTGTTTATATATTACGGGATCGGCTTCTCTATTGGTATAATCAAATTGTCTATCGCCCGAAGGAAACGCATTCTCTGCGATTCGTTCGTAACCAATTTCAATGTATTGGCGGCAAGGATCTACAGTACAGGAAAGCCGACAGCAGTTTTTTTGAGTAGGTGAGCCCGTTACGCTTAGAAACGTTCGCATGCAGTTCGCGTTATCCTCATCATATACGACGCCACAGCGATGGAGCCATGCGCACGGGAAGAGATGTAGCAAGCAAGTGTTCGCACGCGGGATTTCACGTCAACGCCAAACCACGTCCACGCCACCTCAAGTCAATTTCACGCAATAATGTTCAAGCGGCAGCTATTATACAGCGCCGGTGCCTCTGCTCAAAAGGCGGATGTTCGCGGGAACAGATGAAGCAGGGGAGAGTTGATGATGTTGAGAAAGGTGAAGCGTGAGCAGATGCCTCGTCGACGATTGCCCGAGTGTTGCGCCGAGTGAGTCGGTTTGGAATCGACGTGGTGTAGGGGAAGACACTACGAGACACTTGAAGGGCCGCGACCACTTGGTACTGGGCAGTGCGTAGGGCATAGATGAACATGGGCAGCCCAAGGTGTATGTTTAAGATGAGACATCGAAAAACCAGCTGCTTGGCGTTGCGCTTGACTCGCGGTTGCCGTGAGCCTCTCGCGCTTCCGCGTCTCCGTAGTATTTGCGCTGTAATGCACTGACACTTTCCCCGCTCAGTAACCAATACGTGCACACTAACTGTAAACAGCAAACGCAATAATAGGTGCTCAAATGCATGGGCCACGTGCAGGGTGGCCTTACTTAGTGCGCTGACGTCGATGATGCTCGCCACGAGCTTGGTTACGTCATGCCTGGAAGCTGCATTCGACTTTGTCCGGCAGATCTGGCAAATGGTGCCGTGGAGCATCCTCTTGTTCATCGGGGCCACCCAAGTCTCGTCGAAGCTACTGCAGGTATACGCACGCACGCACGCACCCACAAACGCACGCGCGCACCCCCCCCCACACACGAACGCACTCACGCACGAACGCGCACGCACACACACACACACACACACACACGCACGCACATGCACACACACACGCACAGACAGACAGACAGACAGACAGACAGACAGACAGACAGACAGACAGACAGACAGACAGACAGACAGACAGACAGAAGGACGGACGGACGGACGGACGGACGGACGGACGGACGGACGGACGGACGGACGGACGGACGGACGGACGGACGGACGGACAAACAGACAGACAGACAGACAGACAGACAGACAGACAGACAGACAGACAGACAGACAGACAGACAGACAGACAGACAGACAGACAGATGCCAAGCATTCACCTTAAGTATTTCCTGTTCATTAATGTGGTTTGTTGAACCCAACGTTTCCTTAGTGTATAGCTGGGCGCTGATCTTTTGAAACTGTATTGCTTACCGTTAACCGCTGGCATAGCTCTCGCAACACCCAGGGAGAAGTACTGCTAGCAATGCAGGATGCAACAATCTCGGCCGTAAGGTGCCCACCACTTGCACTCTTCGTCCCGTAATTGCGCCACCGAGACACAAGCTGCGGCGGCCATTACGCCGGTGTCGGCGACCTATGACGACGCATTCTTCGCTATCTGGTAGAAACGCTGCCATGTCGTCGCTTTGTGGCCCTTTCTGGTCTTTCTGACGCTTTTTCTGGCGATTTATAGCTCAAGCAGTCTCCCGGTTACAACTTAGGCGCCCCGAAGGTGTGAATTAAAGAGTATTCCTAACAAGTAGATAAACGTGCTAATTGTTAAGGGGCATCTGATTGCTGCATAGCGTGATCACAATCAAGGGCGTAAAGAACCGACGAAGTTTACGAAAGGATTCGTAAGTCCATGCCAGTTAAGCTGCCGAGCCTCTCCACCGATCGCTTGTGTTTTGCTTTTAAAGCGCAGATTTTTCTTTGCGAGCGTTTCCGGGTCTTTGTGACCGAGAGTGCTGCGGCGTAGCTGTCCTCTAGCCGAATAGGCCAACCAATCACAGAGCAAGAAGCGCACCGCTGCGTTCCACGACCAGGTGGCGCTCGCCTCCATGCAACCGCGCAAGCCAACGTCTGTAACGTTGTCTTGAAATGTTGGCGCAGGCGGCGGCGCAGGCCATGCGGAGCACAAAAAAAAAGAAGAACCAGAAGGCTTGCCTTCGTACTTCTGCGGCAGCCTGAAGAAAGCCTTCCGTGTCAATTGGTACGGACATTCGATAAACACAAGCTCGTCTTTCGGCTCTTTATGCACGCACACTAAGCTGCGCTGTATATAGATGCCAACTCCTTGCATTTGCTACATTTTTTAACAGCTTTTGAGTGGTAATGCCAACATTGTAAGCTGCGCGTTAACCTCGCCGTAGCACCGCGGTTGTATGGCGCTGCACCATCTTGCACCTTGTCTAGGTGGGGAAGTTAACCTGCAGAACATCCCATATGTTTAGTGTTGGCTTTAGTCCATCACTCAGACGCTCGTCCGCAATCTTCAGTAATAATAACAACATAATAATACATTGCACTTGTAGCAGGTAGCCCACTTCTGGCATGCTGTGCGAGGCCTGGAAGATATAAATAAGATGGCCTTTTATTTCCTTTTTGGGAGCATTGGAAACAGAAGACAGCCTTTGAACTAATGGTCAAACTAATGAAGGCTCATTCTCATCTCTGACTGCCGGATGTGTAAAGAATTTCAATGGCGACTGAACCATTGATGAAATCTCCTCAGGTCTACGATATCCCACACGAGGTCTTCAAGCTGGTGTCCACTTCCTTCTGGGAGGACTGCACCGCGGTCGAGGCGCAAGTCATGCTGGCCATCGCCAGCTCGGTGATGGCCGAAACGGCGGACAAGCGGGTGCTCGTCCAGGTCATGGCGCCAGTCGTGGTGAACATCGTGAGTGGAATGCAGCGATCACGAGACCGTCATCTACACGTCTGGGCACACCCGGCGACGAGCACGGGTTAAGCGGAGTCTGCCTCAGGGGTCATGCGGCAGCGCACGATTTGTGAAATCAGGGCTGCATTATAGCTGCATGCATCCTTAAACCTGATACAGATTCATCTCGCAACAAGTTTCCCAACGCCACCGCTGCCGCAAGGGATGCCGGGGTAGTAGCAGTCCTAGCGGACTGAAGGGCAACTATAGGAATATATGCTTCGACTATAGAGTTTCTTATAAAAATTACTAGAGGTAACTTTGGCGCTAGTGAGTATGGGGGTTGAGCCAGCACGAGAATGGAGGCTAGCTGATGGAGTGGTCTAGACTTGTTCTTTCTGGTGTCAAAAGGCTTTCTGACTTTGCAAAATGATTATCTAAATTAAATTTTGCCTTAAAAATGACATGATTTGCAGTGATCATGCCTGCGGTCTCAGACACTCTTTGCATTATTTGGGCGTAGGGAAAAATAGCATTGTTTAAAAATTTAGGCCAATCGAGAAAAATGAAGTGCAAAGTGAACAAAGCCACACAAAAGTCTGAAGGCATAAGCACGAAAATCAAAAAAAAATTTCGTGTAGTAACTATCATTTCCATACAAGCTGAATGATCTCAACGCTAAAGTTACCTCTAGTAATTTTAGTAGTACACGTTATGACTTAGACCACGTGGGTTAGTTAGACCATGGTCTCCGTATTTGCGGCACGCGTTGAGGAAAGCGTGCTCCTCCCAAAAACAAAACAAGGAGGGGTGAGAGAGAGAGAGAGAGAGACAGAGAGAGAGAGAGAGTGATAGCCAACCATGCCTCCCACTGCTCTTCGTGAAATAATTCATTTATGAAGAGACCATCGTTATGTGAAAGTCCATGTGATCCATGTGTCCATGTGAAAGTCCATGTGTCCAGGTGATCAGCAAGATCGAGAGCAGTGCAGTCACCCACTACGCGCACCAATAAAGCCGCGATGTCGAGCAGTGCGGACGAAGGAGGCACCTCACGGCATAGCTATAGACTGACCGTTTGTCCTCGTCCTGTAGTCTCCTTTCGCATCCTTTGTATCCATGCCCTTGCCTCCGTCTTGCTCAGGCACAACCATATCTCGGAAATTCGTCAGCCATGTCGGTGGAGCTTTTGTTCCTCGAGTGGATGTGACACCAATCGTAAAAGGATCGAGCGAGTTGACGGAGGACGTGCCAACATGCCGTTCTCGACGAAATTAGCTCAGGTCGGCCACAGAACATCTTTCTTGATCACCCAAATTTTTTATATGTTTATGGAAAATAAGCAAACGATAAACATATTGACGGAATCATACTAGCGGCTCCGAAAGGCGACGCGGCAATGCATCAGTGCGAAAAAGAAAGAGACAAAACAAAGATAAAAATGGCTGTGGCTTAGCTAAGGTTAAGCCCAGGATGCGAAGCATACTAGCCTTTATTTTAGTTGTTGAACCACTGTTTAGCCTGGTGAACTGCTGTTGCTTGGCTATATTTGGTTCGGCTAGACGAAGAAACAACTCATGCAGGCGAGCGCACGAGCTGAGACCCGGCTATGTAGCTACGCGGCCGCAAGCGAGCGCACGAGTTGAGCCTCCGCTTTTGCAGCTGTTATGACGTCATATGGTAGCTACGCGGCCGCGCGCGGCGCAGCAAGGAAGAGCGTGGTTGTGCGGCTAGTGTGCTTCGCATAAAAGATGGTTAGAAACTCGGAGTAATGGCAAACGACGACGCATGACAGCGACGGCGGTTTGCCTGACGGCTTCCACTTTTTGGTGCCTTTGGTTCATTTGCTGTTCATATCAACAAAATCAAAAACGAAAACATGCATAGAGAGATAGAAAGAAAGGAGGTGCACGCATAATGCTTTCCGATCAAGAATGTGTGTACCTCTGCGTGATCCTGCCATTGACGCAGACTCTTTGCTCGGCCTCTCCGCAGGCAGAGGTGCAGCGCGTGCACCCGACGTATTACGCGATACCGGTGATCGTGGGCGCCTCGTCCAACGTCATCATGCCGGCGTCGGCCCCGCTCGCCCTGCTGCACGAATTGGCGCGGGTGTCCTTCTGGAGGCTGGTACGTGTCCCACTTCCCACGCGGTTCACCGCAATTAGCTTTAACAGGTACTGGGTGTTACCACAAAAAAAAAGTTTTGTTTTGGTATAGCTGTGTAAAGCCGCTAAGTTACACTATTGGGAGGGGAACGAACAACTACGTTATTTTTCAAAGTTCTATCAAACTGCGTGCAAATTGCGGCGCGATCTCCCCAGTAAATGAGTGTACTGGGGCGATCCTCATAGTTGGCGAGGTATTCTTTTGCAGTTGCTTACCTCTTAAATTAAGCCTGTCTTGGTTTCAAAGGTTAGGTGTAATCTTCATCGGTAATGGTCACAGAGGTCATCATCTCTGCAACACTGTGCACTATATGACGATTCCCCAGCGGGTAGTTCCTGTTCAAATTCCTTTTATTTACGAAACACAAGAATGGCAGTAAACATAAATTTGCTGGGTAGGTCGTCACTGTGTGTGTCGTATTCTTTGCAGTTGCTTTTCCCTTAAAGTGCGGCAGCCTTCATTTCAAGGATGCAGTAAAGGCTTCATAATTCATTATTACAAAGAATGTTTACGCACTATGTGACAATTCCGCAGCGTAGAGTTCCCGCCCCAATTTTTTTTACAGTGCAGCTGTTAATGGCTGCTTTCCCCGCTGTCGGGTCCGCGTGTAGAAAAAGAAGCCAAGAGATAGCAATTTTTTTTACAGTGAAGCTGTTAATGACTGCTTTCCCCACTGTCGGGTCCGCATGTAGAAAAAAAAAACAAGAGAGTGCAATACGGGGCCGGCCCACGGCGGAGGTGAAGTTCGCCATTCAGGGGTCCACATACACATCTTCGCTGGTCATCCTTCTTCACAGAGTGGAAGGGCACTGAGTATAATTAAGTTAACGATATTGGGCAGTTATAGTAAAGAAAAGGCAGCATATCCAACGAGTTAGATTCTCTATACAGCGAAGCTTTCTTCGAGTGCATAAAGGTTCGAAACAGAGTTTGTTGTCCCCACGAAGTGGCAAGTAAAGGTGTCCCCACAAAGTGACAAGGAAAGGTTTATTCAGGCGCTGTGTAGAGGCTAATGCAACGATTCCGCCACCGGTGCCGCGGACGCGCACAGGCAAGCTTTCTGGTTCTTTCTTTTTTATCGGCATGGCCAGCGGCGCCACTGTCATGGATGTGTGGAGCCTAGCGTCATCTGGTGGTGGTAAAAGGGACCCAGCGGCGGTGATGGGGAACAGGGAACAGCCACGCCGGTCGCGAAAACTCGGCTCGAAAACTCGGCGCGAAAACTCGGCGAGTTTCGCAAATAAAAGCTTCGCTTTTAAAACTATATGACGCCCTAAATCGAGATTATACTTCCTTGAGTCGGTAAAACCCAGCTTTCGCCATAGTGCAGCAAATTTCATTCAAGTTCAAATCCGTGCGTCTGTCGACTGTGGAGAGCGCATTTCTGCCGGTCACATGCATTTCAATAGGAAAATCGGGAGTTAGCGCCGGTTAATTCTTCGTCCTAACTGGTCATATATATATACACTGGTCAATCCTCCTCCTCCTCTTCTTTTTCAGCTTCTGTTTGGCTTGCTCGCGAAGGTCATCGTCCTGAGCATGGTCATCGTGATGGTCAACGTGGCGGACAAGTACGGCATCCTCAGCGCCCAGACGACTCCGGAATGAGCCGCTACATTTTACGGAGGCATATATTTGGTTTTCGCCCCCAACTGCCATTTGCTACGTCGTATTGAGGAACGCAGATTTTAGCGTATGAACTGTACACCACATTAACTTTGTTTTCTCTATTACTGTGGCAACTTCGCAACTAGCCTTTTTGGGACACTCGCTGGTAATGCATCAGCGCCCCACACCCCTCGTCACCCACCTCTTTTATAGGCCTTTCATATTAGTCTTTCCACCAGTACTGTTAACCAGTCTGTTTCTGTCCCGTTGGCGTTCTCTCTTTCTTTCTTTCTTTCTTTGTTTTGGTTCAATCGGACATTTCGTATCTTTTGAATGTGAATCGAGGTTTGCTGGGCCTCGTTTATTATTTACTCTTTGTTACTGCACATAGTGAATATAGCGCTCATCTTGAGCGCTGCGTACATTACCACACACTGTGCATCAGGACTGACGACCCGGACCATCTTTCCTCGAGCCTGCTCAGCGACGGAGTCGGATGTTACAAATCAACTTGCTCTATTGCTTTAACGAAGCGAATCATGCGACTTCCTGCGATGCCGCAGCGGTGAAGACAGTGTTACCAGGTGCAACAGGCCGCGTCACCGCCGCATGGTAACTATATATTGATTGCTACGGGAGACGCCTATGCCACCAGCACGGACCACCGATATGGTGCATTGCAGTTGTGGTAAACTGTAGTTTACGGCGCAGTGCACGTTAAAGTATAGTGAGCGTTTAAAACTGGATCTTTAGCGCGCGCGTATATATTTCATGATGACAATACCTGCACTTCAAAGTTTTTTTGTTTTTTTTTGGTAAGGGAGGGATTTGGGGAACTTCTCCTACGTATTCGTTAGGCATGGAAGTAAAAAACCGGGACTTGGACTCGAAGCTGGAATGTCGTGCGCACGCGTTATATGTCCCAGATTCGATCCCTGGAGAGTCGCATTTAGGCCTTTAGCGCCTCATGGAACGGTTCCCGAATAAAAAATAATACGCATTTAAGGTCGCACAAATTGGTGGGCGGGGCCATTGCACCTAATAAAATGTTCTAGTTTGCATTGTCTCCAGGGGAAGCGGGGGGCGAGTGTCTTGTCTGAAGTGTTTCTTGTGTGTGCGGGCCGAACTCTCGCCGCCAGGGACAGCATGGTTGAACGTTATGAGGGAATGTACAGTAAATGTAGCTGCACATGTGACAATGGCACACATAAACGGTCTGCGGCAAGTTCTCGATACGCCGCCAGACTGTCGCACAACGTTGACACGCACGCAGTAGTATCAAGTGCGAAGGAATTGTGGCGGCTGTAAAACTAGATTGTTTATTGCTTGTCTTTGCAATAATGCCGTCACAAGCTTTGCAGCGAAATCGAGTTTTTCGGCATGGCGGCCCTTAAGAGATAGCCATCTACTTGTTTAATTTAATAATAAAAAACAAGGCAGAAGACAAGCGAAAAATTGAGAAATTGCTCCGACGAAGACGCCTCTAACCTCTGTCGTCTGCTGCGTACAAGCTGTTTGCGTCATTCGCCAGGATTGTTAATGTAATATGGTATACAGGAAACAACGAGCTTGTTTCCCATCTTGAGACAGCATACGCAACCGACCAGCGGTGAAGAGCGTACGTTACAAGCGGAGTATTTTGCTGCATTGTTTGACGTAAGTGACTCAGCCCGACTCGCTTGGCTGAGCAGCAGTCGAACATCACCGATGGTGACGTGCTCGCCACATGTTGGAGGATGGTTTACGGCGCACACTTGACGTACACTGTAAACGAAAATAAACCCACCTGGGAGTTTTTAAGAGGTGATGTGCCCTAAAACCTCCCCTCCTCAAATATTTACTCCGATGTATGGGAGCAAAACAGCGCCATCCCCTCGTTTCACTCCGCTGGCTAGCTGCGGGAGTATTAAGGTGACATGACGCGATTTTACTCCGCTTAAAAATCTTGTTCTCCCGTGAAACTCCGACAGGGAGTTTTAAAAAACTCCCCTCCGCCGATACAGGTTCGTCACGTGGAGCTTCCCATGAGGCTGTGCGCCTCGCCAGCGACCGGGCGCGTTCGGCGGTGCGGGCAGTGCTCATGGCTGACGGTTTGTTTACGTCTGTGAAGTGTCGTTCCGTGACAGCGTTTCGTCAATTTGTTTCCCGTATTTCCTTCCAGAAAGTGTTATAGGCATGCCTGAAGCTCATTGTATCTCAGCGTCAAGTACATTAGCTGTGATCGCTTTGCTGACAACGATGATTGCAAGAACTACGTTTTCAAGTGCGGAAAAAGGCTTAGGTATACCTCGAAGCTGCTCACTGGCTCGTGTTGTCGGCTCACGTTCTGGCTGTGTTTTCGTGCTGCGTCACCCTGTCTTGTGTTCTTCAGTACGTGAAATGCGACTTCTATGTCCTTTTGAGTACATGCTGACAACGTCCAGTGTAGTGTTTGAAAGGACCGCGTAGCAATGGCAACAGTAGCCACTGTTCGAGCGACGACATCCTTGCTAGTCGCGCATGAATGGCGTAACCCAAGTTCGTTGCGGTGCTGTGTTGCCAGTGAGAAAGACCGGAGTGCAAGCAACTGTTTTTATGTATCTGTGAACGGATATCCTCGCCCGAAGAAAAACGGTAGGACATAAGTATGCGTACTGAAAATAAAGCTTCTTATTGAGCGATGTGAATCGAATTGTTATCGCGCATATATGTTTTGGTCACGTCGTTGCTTCCGATATTGCATTAACATTACGCTCTATCCGAGACACTGATTTAGATGCATGCCTGCTGGCTCCGAGTTTAGGGATTCACTCGACAGATCAGCGATGTAGCTCCTTTTCGCAACCGAGACAGATTGCTCGGACGCAGAGCAAGTAGTGCGGTGTATAAAATGTATGACTGCGCATTTCTCGGTGTTATGTCGGCTGCTGCGGGTCATGCTCAAACGTAATAATTTCTTGCTACGCTACCACTATATCGCAAAAATTTAATTTTGCTATGCAACACATGCACTTACATTTTTCTTGCTTACTGTAACTAACGCACTACTTTTTGGCCGCGAACGCCGGCAGTGCGCGAAGTCGCTTCAGCACTCACAGAATGGCATGATAATTTTGAAAAATTACGCCATTAACTTTTTTTCTCTCACTATTTTGAATTAACAGTTTTGTGTTGCTTAAGGTATTCTGTTAATTTCAGAGAGACAGATCTCGTATGAACGAGCATGTGAGTCGTAATTCTGAAAACAGCACAGCTGCTCCCTAGGCGGTTTCGAGGCACACAATATCGTGGCTATATATACTGGCACCGTTGCTTCTTGAGTATCGCGTGTACGTGTGATGTCTCTGAAATTTCTGCATTGGGCGTTTCTGAAATGTTGATGTATGTCATGATATATGTGCTTTCATTGACTGGTTCCGTCGAATTCGACGCGGTCTCGTGTGCATATTTCGAAATCTGACCAGCAGCCGCTGCATGTAAACATGTTCGCGCAAACTCACGCGATGGCTCTTTTTATACTCCCGTTGCACCTCGAAAAACTCCGTCAATAGCAAAGCAAAAAATAAAGAAAAGACAGAAAAAAACTCCCATAATTCCACGCAAGAATTCCGCTCGTACGGAGTAAAAATTCTACTCCGATCATACGGAGCAAAAAAAACTCCGAACCGGGGGGTCGCTAGAGGACAAGCAGTATACTCCCACCTCGGAGTTATTTCCGAGAGAGAGGAGGTGAAGCGGCATAAGAAGAAGTAACAACAAATGAAAAAGCCGCAGTTTTGCCTAGCGTGTCTCGGTGGTGTAATCTCCCTTCGTGAATTGCATTTGACTTTGCTATTGCCAGCAATGCTTGGCCTTTCCGGCGAAATTGCTACCTCTCTCTTTTTCTGTTTTTTACTGTGAGTTGGAGTATAAGCTCTGCTGCGCATGGCTGCTATTGATTGTCATTTCGAGTGAATGCGGCTTGACCTCATTTCGGTTATTGAGTAAATTACATGCTGTAAAAATGTTTACGCCGTTCAAGGGCGTTTTCTTGTCGCACTGGTTTCAAAGTTTAAATATACTGCCTTTTAATTTATTACTGAATCTTAAATCTACATTGCATACTCATAACAGCATAACCACTAACTGTCCTTTGAGTGTATCACATTTTTTACATTCCAGAAGCAATAAACGCAGTGCACTTAAGGGAAATTTTCTCTTGCCAAAAATGCATAATGTATATGGAAGGCGAAGGTTAAGCAACACTGGAGCACTCCTAAGGAACAGCTTACCAACAGAAGTAAAACAAGCAAAATGTTTTTCACTATCAATGAAATCCCATTATCACTCATTACTATTATCTGCATAGTTTTCATCTGGATTGTGTACACATGTTTACCCTTTTCACTTGCAGTGTATAATTTACTAAATACAAATTCCTTTGTGTCGGTTTCTCGTAGCTAATAGACGTACCCTGCCTTGTGTTCTAATTGAATGTTTATGTATATATGACTTACTTATACTTCTTCGTATTGATGTTAAGAATGTGAATTGATAACTAGCATGGATCCCAACTATCCTTGAGCTAGGGATCCAGATGTCCTGTACAACATTTCCTGTGTACTTTCCTATTTTGAATAAACTTCAATTTCAATTTCAATTAGGGCCTCACAAAAATGTATGGAGGCCGACAACGGAGCTCTATCTAGACGTGCGATGATAAAAGACGTAGTTAAAAACAACGTAATCATTCCGACAGCCTATCGACAAGAGAATTTCGCAGGGAGAGACATGAAACTCTACTTTCCCCCCCTCCCCATCCCCTTCTTTGGTGAAGCTCAGGGAAGGGGGGGGGGGGGGCATCCCTGCGCCGTTATAATTGACGCTTAGGATTTTTTTTCTATATATCTCTTCCTTTTACTCATTTAGGCATTATGACGACATTGTAAATAATGTATATCTCATTGAACACTGAGGACCACGAAGTTGTCACCTTCCGTTGTCGGTATTGTCATCTTTATCGATGTCCCCCTCGTTGTTGTCATCTAAACATATTTCTAACCATATTTCCAAATGTATTCTAAAAGGTCTATAAGCATATTTACTGATCAGCAAGCGGCTCCGGAACTCTTGCTAGCGCGCTAAGTGTCTGACTAATGGAGGAATGTAGGAACATGTTTGGAGTGGATGGTGGCGTGAGGAATAACACAAAAGGGTCAAAAAGGGCGCATGCGTCAGCCAGCCTTCTATCACTCTACAGGATAAAGAAGCTGATTTTTTGAATGGCAAGATAGGCTAACACCCTTGTAAACGTCATTTTACACGTGTTTACATTTTCTGTATATTATAGTCCGTTGCTTGAAATAATAAACCAGTTGTTAGTCTGCGCTCGTGTTGTGTTCTTCCTTTCGTCCTTCATCCGGGTTGCGCTGCCCACCCACAGGAATATGTTCAACCACCAACTCGCCCAGCTTGCCGTCTTAATACAAAAGGGTCTACAGCTAAACTTAGAATTATATCGTGGTCACCAATATAAGCCCCAAACCACTTCTATGTTCCTTTTTTTTATGCAAGCAATGGCGTTTAATTGCTACAAGACTTTCAGTGCGTGTGCCACTCTTCCACACGCGACGTGCACGTACTAATCCTACGCACGTTGAAGAGGATGAGTAATCAAGTAAAGTGATCTAGCTGCTTAAGAATTTTAATTACGACGGAAGTGTAGTTGCGTACGCAAATATTATAGATATCTAAAATGCCGTGGAGCAAAGCACTCCACAGCTTGGTGACACCTGCTCCGTTGGGTATCCGTGGTCCGCGTGGCCTAATGGATAAGGCGTCTGACTTCGGATCAGAAGATTGCAGGTTCGAGTCCTGTCGCGGACGTCACACTTTCTTTTATTGCTAATTGTTCGAAGTAGATTTCTTTTTTCTGATGTGCTCCTGTCTGCTTTCCTAGAGCTGTAGCAGAGTTGCACAATGAAGAAAATATTTAATGTCAGCATGAGCTTCCAGGGATCTAAATTTAGGCCGAGCGATGCAAAAGCGACAATAACGAGTGAAGCTTGTCGCACAATGCAACAGGACGAGATGAGTTGTAACAGGCTGCCAGCTCGATCACCGGCCACATTGTAGTGCCTCTTTTTTTTCTTCTTTTTTTTTCTGCGTGTGATAATCTAGAGAGACCGGACGCTTGCAGTGCCGCACCGAAAAAAAAAAAACGATGAAGGTTGTTAATATGCATTTGTGCCGCAGTTATCTCTCACATGGTTTTGTACCGCATGCTTCTTTCCCACATCGTTTTGTCTCGCACAATTTCGTCCGGCATAGCTTTGTCCTGCATACCACGCCTGTTTAATTTTCGTTCGGCACATCTTTGTGGCGTGAGATTTATTCGGCATATTATTATCGTTCGTACCTTCGTCCTGAGTAAGTTTGTACCGCATAACTTCGTCCTGCATACCCTGCCTACTTATTTTCGTGTCACCCATTTCTGCTGCGCGAGAATGTTCTGCCACACAGTTCAGTCTCACATAGTTTGTCCCACATAAATTTGTGGGCCATGCCACTTATGCTCCATGCTCTTTTCAGACGTTAAAAAAATTAAATTATGGGGTTTTACGTGCCAAAACCACTTTCTGATTATGAGGTACGCCGTAGTGGAGGGCTCCGGAAATTTCGACCACCTGGGGTTCTTTAACGTGCACCTAAAGCTAAGTACACGGGTGTTTTCGCATTTCGCCCCCATCGAAATGCGGCCGCCGTGGCCGGGATTCGATCCCGCGACGTCGTGCTCAGCAGCCTAACACCATAGCCACTGAGCAACCACGGCGGGTTTTTCAGACGTTTCGTATATTCAGATTTATTGCAGTAATGTTGTAGTTGCGCCAGTTCCAAAGAAGTATCACGATGGCGTGTCCCAAAGATAAAAACTGTCAGGGTGACACCATAATAAGATGTGCATATAATGTTAAATTTCAACATGCAGCAGTAAGTAGCTTACATACACTATACATAATTTGAACAGAGCATTTTATACAACGTTTGGGAAGTCAACTCCATTGTTTCTCGATGCATGTTCCTTTTATTTATTTTTTTTTCTGCGTGTTTGAGTACGTCGCAATTAAGTGACTTAGTGGTCGCCATTTTCCCAGATTCCCCGACCCAGACGGCGTCACCCGGGATCCGGGGAAGAGAAGCGCTCACTTTGTTTGTACAAATATAATTTCCTTTGAACATTCTCCTTTGTCACAGTGGGTAATTCCGTTGCCTAAACTATGCAGCCCGGAACATGCCTCCCCGCCCCCTCCTCCCCTTTCATGGAGAAGCTCAAGGAAGGAGGGATAAGGGGCATCCCTGGGCCATTCTAATTGACGCTTATGTTGTTGTTTTTTTCATAAATCTCTTCATTTTACTCATTTAGGCATTACGACGACATTTTAGATACTGTATAACTGCACAGAACACTGAGCACCACAAAGTTGTCACCTTTCGTTGTCGGTATTGCCAACCTTATTGGTATTGCCCTTGTTGCTGCCACCTAAACATATTTCTAAACATAATTCTAAACGTATTCGAAAGGGTCTCTAAACATATTTATTGATGAGCAAGGGGCGCCCGACCTCTTGCGGGCGCGTTAAGTGTCTGACGAATGGTAAAGTTTAGGAAAATGTTTGGAATGGACGGCGGTGTGAGGAATAACACAAAAGGGTTTGCGGATAAATTTAGAAGGATATCGGGCTCACCGATATAAGCCCCAAACGACATTTATGTTGTTTTTTTTCGTGCAAGCAATGGCGCCTAATTACTACAAGACTTTCAGTACGTGTAACGCTCTTCCACACGCGACGCGCTACTAATCCTACTAATCCTATGTACTAATCCTATGTACTAATCCTATGTACTAATCCTATGTACTAATCCTATGCACGTTGAAAAGGATCACTAATCAAGTAAAGCAAGCAAGCTGCTTACGAATTTTAAATACGACGGAAGTCTAGTTACGTGTGCAAATATTATAAAAATCCAAAATGCCGAGGGGCAAGGCATTCAACAGCTTGGTGATACTTATTCCGCTCCGCTGACGTGGTCCGCGTGGCCTAATGGATAAGGCGTCTGACTTCGGATCAGAAGATTGCAGGTTCGAGTCCTGTCGCGGACGTCACATTTTCTTTTATTGCTAATTGTTCGAAGTAGATTTTTCTTTCTTTTTCTTTTATGCTCTTTGTCTGCTTTTCTACAGCTGCACCAGCGTTGCACAATGAAGACGGTGTTTGATGTCAGTATGCATTTGAAGAGATCTAAATTTAAGCCGAGCGATGCAGAAGCGAAAATAACGAATGAAGCTTGTCACACAATGCAACAGGACGAGATATGTTATGACAGGCCGCCAACTCAATCAGCGGCCACATTCCATTGCTTTCTTTTTTTGTATTTTTTTTCTTCTGCATGTACTAACCTAGAGAGACACGCTCTAGAGAGGACCTTACAACCTAGAGAGGACCTAACAACCTAGAGAGGACGCTCAATGTTCCGTGCCAAAAAGAAAGTCGCGGTGAAGGTTGGTAATGTGTATTTGTAGCGCGGATATCTCTCGCATAGTTTTGTACCGCATAGTGTCCCGCATAATTTTGTCCGACATAGCCTTTTCCTGCATACTACGCCTGTTTAGTTTTCGTTCGGCACATCTTTGCTGCGTGATACTTCGTTCCGCATATCATTATCGCTCGTACCTTCGTGCCGCATAATTATGCCCCGCATAACTTCGTCCTGCATACCCTGCATATTAAATTTTCGTCCGCCATATTTTTGTTGCGAGAGATTTAGTGCCGCATTGTATTATTGTCACCACGTAGTTTTGTCCTGAATGATAGTGTCCAGCACGATTTCTCCCAGCGTATAGTGCCGTCCGCCAGGCCGTTGTTCCGCTTGTTTTTGGTCGTAAAGCTTTGTACAGCATAGTTTTATCCCACATAGTCGAATTCAATTCTGTTCCATTTATTTATTCTTTTACATGAAAGGAAGGAATGTTTACTAAATGTTACTGCATTTAGTAGCTGGACATGGGGAATGCTCCCTCGACACTATGACAACGTACCATAGCATGACATATCTGACAGACATGTGTAACCTTTACAGCAACAATGAGGAATTGAGGCCAAGTGATGAAGAGGAAGCCATACATTAAAAAGAAAGAGGTAAGCAGATTTACTGTAACTTGCGAATAATATGCACAGCTTTTGGAGCTCTCACACAAAGCGAACAAAATAAAGCCAAACCAAGATAACCGAAATGCAAGCAGAATACACTTTACATTAGACATGCTAAAAGGGGTGCTTGTAACAAAGCGTCGTTGCTTTGCTCGTGCAAAGGAGATTTTCGAATCGACGCAAGCACCATAAAGACGTCACAAATCAAATGATCGACGGCTTTGAAATTAGGGCCGATTTACGCTCGAGCCGCCCATCGCCGCAAGCCGCACCGCACGCGTGCGGTCGCGCGAAAGATTGCACGTATCAAACACTTGTGCACAAATTTCGGTTTACAATATGTAAGGTATACACTGTGCACACAGTGTAAATGGTAATTTGTGCACAAGTGCTGGATATGTGCAATTTTTCGCGCGACCGCAAGCGTGCGGTGCGGCTTGCGGCGATGGGCGGCTCGAGCGTAAATCGGCCCTTAGAACTAGCAGTGATGCATCGTGTACAGGTGTAAACATGGCAGACAGATTTGCGCATGGTCATTGGATCCGACGATAAAAAAAAATTCAAAATATGGGGTTTCGCCAAAACCACGGCCTTATCATTTGGCACGCCGAAATGGAGCCACTGCGAAATAATTTTTACCACCTGGGGTGCCTTAACGTACACCTAAATCTACGTGCACGGGTATTTTTTGCATTTAGCCCACATCGAAGCACTGCCGGCGGGGCCCGGATCCGTTCCCGCGAACTCACGCTTAGCAGCGCGACACCATAGCCATTAAGTAACCACGACGGGTGTCCCCCATTGCCGACTATAGTGCAAGTATTGCCACTATCACTGCCGAATTGTTGAATTGTTTGCTTTTCTGGCGCAAGTTCAGCCCAATAAGCAGCTTTATTCTCCCCCCTTCGTCGCTTGGCTGCCTGGGAGAACTTGACGCTTTTTCTTTTCGTTTTTTTTTCTTTTTCTCCTGTTTTTTTTTGTTTTCGTGTCATGCAGGAAATTTTCCAAATTAATGCAATACTCGGCAAAATAACAGATTTCAGACTTGCCATATAAGTTTTCTGCTTCAGAAAATTGCATAGATGTATAACATGGGGGCATGTTCCACTAGTTAATGGACATTCGGGATGAAAACCTGGATACAGTTATTCGTGGACGGCCTGAATTTGGGCGAGCAGCTGTTGCCGACTGACCGGGATCTACGGCCAAGCAGGTTCGCAGTATTTCCGCTAGGTTCACTACGTATGCTGTCTATGAATAAATCCATACGTATTTTTCCATCACAAATGCCCATTAATTTGTGCTCCAGGCTTCCAGGTTATGTAGTTTATATTTTGTAAGACAGGAATATTCAAGATCCACCTTGAAATCTACGATCTTGCAGAGTGTCCTTTCTTTCCTTTTTTTTTCTTTTTTGAATATGAAGATTTCCTACGTGACAACAAAAAAAATTGAAATGCGCAGCGCTCTGCATTGTGCCGGCGTAGCAATACCATCTCCGACAACTTGTCTGACATCCAACGATTTCAGTCTAGTAGTTTCAGTTTCCTTATAAACATTAATTGTGAGCACCTTTTGTATGCTTGCGTCCTCTAGTGAAGAGTCACCAGCCGGACAGCTAATATATACTCTAAGAAAAAAAGGAGGAAATGAGGTATTGAGGTTACTCCTTTAGGGGAGTAACTGATCTGCCACAACCATTCCTCGCCTTAGGGGGTAAGTGCGAGGGGATGAATTGTTACTCCCCATGCGGTTACTCCTTCAGGACTAACAGTATCCCTTTTCCGATGCTCCTCAAGGGAGTAACGGTCATTTTTTCTGATGCTACACAAAGGTGGAATTAATAAAATTAGGCATTTATACTCTGATAAAAAAATTACTGAGCTGAAGAAACAGATCCCGGAAAATAGGATCCGAACTCAAGTTCTGTCACTCACAAGTCAGGTACTCTTACCACGTCACCGCAGGAGGGTTTCTTTTCCTTTTTTTTATTCTGAGATATCCTTTTTTCTATCTATCTATCTATCTATCTATCTATCTATCTATCTATCTATCTATCTATCTATCTATCTATCTATCTATCTATCTATCTATCTATCTATCTATCTATCTATCTATCTATCTATCTATCTATCTCATCTGAACGCAGCCAAAAGACGTTGTTCTGATGATTGTTGCTACAGTGTATGGGTGCTCTACGATGGGGACCTCATAGCTCAGGTATCCCAGCTGCTCAATTCTTCTCTCTCTACAATTTTACATTGTTTGAATGTACAGCAAGATGCGGGTTCATTGTCCTCCTTTTCCCAAACTTAAAGCCCATTCTGGACAGGTGAAAGGATAATGCAATAGAACATAACAAGAAATCTCGTGATCAGACGCTCTGGTTCAGTTCAAAAAGACAATCCTCGCTCACCCAACTTTTTTTATATATAGAGTCGCATGCGTTGCCGCTGTTTTCAAGACTGTTTCGTTCTCTGCGCGAGAATAACAGATAGGTGTCGTCTTCACCGAGACATGAATCAGGGTGACAGCTTCTGTCAAGCCTGTCTCGGCCCCGTCATACACGTGCCACAAGTTATCGCGTATTATTGCTCTTCTCTAGTTTCTAGCCGGTGCCTTATCGCCAGGCATGTCTCATCGCATTGCGCGGATTACTCCGGAAGAGTCCACAATCAGACTTCGCGGTAACTGTTTGCCAGGGGCTGGTTGCCGTACGTGGTGCGGGACAGTGGTTAGACAGCAGCGTTTGATAGTTAAAGAGAATCGTTAATGAGCAGGCTTACCAATATATAGCCACATACAATGACATCCTGCTACGGACGTTAGAGGAGAGATGTGAAGAAATACAGAAAAAAAAAACACATTTTTAAGGGAAGATGCAGAAGGGTGACATATATGCATATTCCACATGAAAATAAAGAAAAAAATATTTTCAAGGGAAGATGCAGAAGAGCGACATATATACATACTCAACATGAAAATTAAGAACTTCCGAACCGCTTTACCTCCTCGACTCTTGTTCAGATTTCATGTTTGCCGTCGGAATTATTTTTGCTTCTCTTTAGATTATTACAATGGTCGCCTGACAATCTGAGTCATGCCCAAATTGTCGCAAACACCGCAGAGTGCGTTGTCTCTCAGTTAAAATTTAAAAAAAGAAAAGAAAACAAGACGAAGCACTAGCCACAACGTACCTCTTGTAGGAAGTGCTAATAAATGGCAACATTTCAAAAAGACTACATGCGTAATCCGAAACCTGGTTTTTGAAGTCCAAGCGATGTCTGCTTTCATCCATGAGTTCTGCCCCATCAACAAGAGATCTGGTGTCTTGTTTTTGACAAAGAACGCACCACCCAACCCCGTCGTTGACGCATATATATATATATATATATATATAACGAACGTTGTGCGCATGCGTGCACGCCACCTTGGCACCGCATCAAGATAGCGTTCATTTGCCTTGCCCATGCGGTGTACGCGCTGAATTCAGCCCGCGTGGCAGGAAGATAAGCGGGCCTATCCGCAACCGGGCTTATCCAAGGGGCCCGGATATGCGGCGGACCACGCGTTGTTATATAGAGGGAGCAGAGCGAACGGCGATCCAATGAGTGATTGCTTTATTCTCGGTGCGCTCGAATAGTAGAGCGCACTCCGTCTCCCACGTGTGCTCTGAGCATCTTGAGAACCATGGCCAATTTCTGGGCCCCGTGTTGCGCCGTGGTCCTGCTGGCGGCGGCCCTGGCTACTGCCACTGATGAGCATCGCAGGACCGCAGCGATCCCGCGACCTGGGGGCAATTTTGGAAAGATTGGGTGAGCGCTTTTCGATTTGGCGATCGTGTTTGGTGGGTCTCTAGCGCTTCTCGTTCTTTTTTTTTTTTCAATGTGTCGCGCTGCGTGCCATAAGCGAAACGGGGGCTTAAAGATGTCACAACGGCCGCGATTGTTGAAATTGAGTCGGTGCATTACGGTGGCAATAGGACAGAGAGTAAAGTTACTTAGTATAGTTGAAATGTAATGCGCTATAGACAAAGTGCGGGAACGTTCAACGGATGGCAATCGTGTGAGGCCGAGTGCAAGTTACGCTGACGCCATTTAATGCGCTTCTAGTTTATATGTTTTTACTTGCGATACTTACTGATATTCTTAGTTACTGTAGCTATACTTAGTGTTTGCACGGTTTCGTAAAGCCTCTTGTTTGGAGCCTTTCATATGTTACCGTGCCTCCGAGACGTGTGCTTGACTGGTGTTTTATTTTCAATAGCGAACTACGTTATTAGTGCTTGCACTGGTTCGTATAATCTTGTGTGAAACAGCTTGCGTACTGTGTGTCAGGGGCGTAGCCAGGGGGGGGGGGGGGGGGGCTTATGGGGCTTCAGCCCCCCCCCCCGAAATTTTTTCGTGCTGTCCATGCACCGCCGACCAAAGCAACCCCTGGCGCCGGAAATCACTCTGAATTTTGTCTAGAATGTCTTTTTGACGCTCGAAAAGACATTTAACCGCGAAGATTGCAAACTCGGGCTGGATTTCGTGGCAACGCCCATACACCGGGAGTCACATAACGCCAAGCAGTCCCATCCGAGCACAAAGTTTCAATGGCGCTTTGATGGTGAGCGGGCTCGCCGCGGCATCTCACTGAGGCCACGGAATCTATGGAGCGCATGGATATCAATTGCGAAACTTTATGGGTATAAATCTCATAAGCTCTTGATGTGAAAGGTGCATTGACATTTCCAAAGTTGTGCTTTAGATTTTCAATTGCGGAACTTTGTGGGTTTAATGTTGTTATAAACATTTGACGCCAAAGGTCTATTGACTTTTCTAAAGTCTTACATCTGAACATACAACGAGACAAGCCAAATCAACACACTAGCAGACGAGTTGACAAAGCAGGCAGCGAGGTCCAATGAGACGAAGCGTTGGGGTGGTTCATTTGTGCCGTCATGTCACATAAAAAAATACCAACATTTTTGTTAACATACGCCAGAACATCCATGTCAAGACACTAAGGCCAGCCAAAGTAACTACGTTCTTATTTATTTTTTCTACTTTGACTTTTACTCGCGAGGGCACATTGAGCCTCTTCAATTTTTTTTTTTTGTTCTCGCTACCCTACCCGCGGGCTACCAGAGCCAGCCAGAGCGCATACGTTTTTCTCGTATGGCCCCGACCACCGTGCGGTGCACTTCGGTGCGCGTTCGGTTTGCTCTGGCCGAGTGGATTTTTATCGGACAGGGTTTTGGACGCTTTCTGGCTAGCAGATGAGAAAAAAAAAACAATGGTCGTTCGCCGCCATCACTGTGGGGACTCGAAGGATTGCACCGCATTCCTTGAGCGGAACCATTCCGGAAAGTCTTGTTTCACCGCTGTAGGATACTGAGCAGTATGCGTATAGTTCTCAGTGGACCAAGCGTCTCATGTTTTCTTCGGTATTCCTTCCGTAGCCCCATTAGGTGCCCGAAGTAGGCATTAGATTCTGGCCAACATACTTTCCTATGCGTGTTTTTTTTTTCATTTCGGTGCCTCCGCCTCACAGAAAAAAAATGCATTGTTGCGGCGCAGCGAATTGTCGCATGGTGAAAGTTCGATTTTGATACTTCTTTTGAGGAAAGTAATGGGCGACGGGACGCTTCAGTTGCCGGATACGTTTATTAAATTATTGCGAAAGCAACTATATGGACACTCCAGGCGCACTCCTGCCATCGCCCTCATGTTTCGTATAAAGTCCAAGGGTGATAACATCGTGACCACGTGCTGCATGCTGTATGTGCGAGTGAAAGCGTAGGAGGGGAGGTGGAGTGGGTGAGCCGACGATGGTGGCTCAGTCTTGTGTGCGCAAAGGAGAAAAGCGGGGAGCAAGCGCGCCGCCTTCCGTCGCGCGCAATACATAGGGGGGAGTGGATGCAATGGGGGCGGAATCTAGGATTCTGTGAATCTATGATTGTGCAACATGTTTATTTACCTTGTTTGACGCATTATGTACAGTTACTTCTTACATACATAGACTCATTGGAGACTTATACGTATACTTAAATATCTTGTTGCGAGGTTTTGTGTATACATGCAGTGAACTTTGTCTCCAGTGACACTTTTTTGTCCTTTATCAAGCCGTATTTTCGCATTTGCATATCTCATTGTATCTTTGCATTTCTAATGTATGAGGGTGAGTCAAATGAAAGTGAGCCTACCCTAACCGCGCAATAATGGTTCGGTTCATTATCTGCGAGGCATGCGCGCAGGAGAACGGCATGTCTCATTTACAAAAGTGACACACAGGTGTGAAAAATGTTCTTTAATGCTCTCATACACTGGGTTGAATATGGTTGCGTCACATAATGGACACTTCAAAAGTTGAACAGCTTGGTGTCGCGAAATTTTTGACAGCTGAAGGTGTTTCCAAAATAGAAATTAATCACCATATGACTGCCGTGTACGTTGAACACTGCATTTCATTGACCGCTGTGAAGCTTTGGAGCAAACGGTTCAAAGGACGTTGCAAAGACATACCAAGACCGGGCCAAAACCATCGTGCCACCTCCCACACAATTTCAAAGGTTCATGAGCTGCTGAAACAAGAACGGAGGATAAGCATCGATGAACTGGCAGACTGTCTGAACATCAGTCACGGTTCGGTTCACGCCATAATTCATGAGCTTCTCGATTATCGGCTCTTTGGTGCGCAATGGATCCCCAAGATTTTTATCTATGGATCGCGAGAAGACGGAGAAGTTTCGCGTTGCCTTGACTCATCTGATCGGGTATCACAATGAGCATGACAACTTCTTGCTTGCAACTGTGATTGGGGACGAGCTTTGGTGCCACTACTACGAGCCTGAAACACGACGGCAAAGCTTACAGTGGAAACACTCGAATTTACCACGCCCAAAGAACGTAAAGGCCATCATTTCCGCTGGAAAGGTGTTTTTGACTTTTTGTTTCGATCGACAGGGTCCATTACTGATAGAATTTGCTAAATCTTGAGAGACTATCAATTGTTTCCGATATTGTGAAACGCCAGAACGGCAGCGTGTCGCAATCAAGAACGAACAACGTGGAAAATTGACGAATGGGGTCATCTTGTTCCACGAAAATGCCTGTCCCCACGTCGCTTATGTGGTTAATACAAAACTGGCAAAGTTCAAGTGGGAAACGCTGCAACATCCGCCATACAGCTCAGACCTGTCACCTTGCGACTTCTACATTTTGGGGCAACCGAAAAAACAGCTCAAGGGAACCAGATACAGACTTTTTGAAGCAGCAACCCAAGGAGTTTTATAAGACGGGAATCACGCAACTCGTTAGTGAATAGGACAAATGTCTAAATTCTCAGGAAGACTACATTTAAATAAGGTACCCCGTTGTTGGCTCATTAATTTGACTTGCCCTCATATATCTTGCAGAACTCCTGCTTTTTATACGTGCTCTCTGTCGCGACTATAGCTTCGGTGCAATTAATCACGATACACGACAAGGGACAGCTACTCCTGCTTAATACATTAGAACAAACGACAGCGTAATTGAGATTTTTCACTGGCCATTGCATATATACAAGAATGTAAGCACGGTTCTTGAATGACAAAGTTTCATTAACATATTTGTCCTCAACTTGTTCAGGAGAACATTCATTTGGGCTAGATGGTGCATACTTGTATTAGGAAGGAACAGCGCCAACTAAGACGAACACTCCCCGTTCTCCCTCTTGTGTTCGTCTTAGTTGGCGCTGTTCCTTCCTAATACAACTTGTTCAGTTCATTGCCTTTTCATTTTTCATATCAGCGGCATGCACTGCTTTCCCGGTTTCGAACTGATATAGTTCTAAAGTTCGTGTGATATTTTCTTTACTTAATAAATAGACGAAAAACATGGAAGCATTGACGTCAGTTATGTTGGGCACAATTTTTGGCACATACGAGTACAATATTTTATGAAAAAATAGATATTTTACTTGTATTTACAGTGCGTAGCTTTCAAGAATTCGTTTGCAGCATCTTTGGCAATGACAATGCAGTTATTATTCATGTATTTGATCCCTCGATAAATTGTTTAAGAGGAAGCTTTAGCTCGGGCCCAATCCGACGCGGCCTATTCAAATACTTATAAAACGCAGAAACGCTTTTCTGAGATAATCCTGCTAATCGCTTTTATTGAACTTGGTTGCATTTGAGAGAGCCAGTTAAATCCTAGTGTCTGTTGGAAACAGAACTTCGATTTAGGGCCTGAATTTTGTTTAAAACATCTTGGAAAATTCGAAAGTTTGAAAAAATAGAAGCACGACGTTTACAAACTAATAGCAATGCATGAAGAACAGATATTGTGGTTCTGTAAACGGCATTCATTATAACAGTCAAAGCGGACAAGTTTGCTGTGTCAATTTGTATCTTACGTGAATTGGTTACGTTGTGTACAAGGGTTCTGCAAAAGCCGCATTTCCACAATACTAAATTTTTTGGAGATTCATGTGTAACATATCTATTTTGTCCCCTGTAGATGTACTATTAGATGCAATTCACAGAATTGTGATATCATTTTTATTGTTGAGTCACGGAGTTTTAAACTTGATAGTTTCGTTTTCTGAAAATGTTCAGTTTTGGCCAATTTTTAATAAATAATTGACCGCATAAATGAAAACTTCGAAGCCAGTAGTCACTAGAATTAAACTTTTTCTTTTAAATGCAACAAACCTCCTAAAATTTGGTGAAGTGGTTGCAAGGAAAAACGAATTCCCCTTCTACATGTACTTAAATAGGAGCACCCGAGCTAAAGCTACCTCTTAAGGCGGAGGCTGAGCTGCAACGGGCAGCTATATATATATATATATATATATATATATTGCGCCAGTGGCATAGCCCCCCCCGAACAAAATTTCTGGCTACGCCACTGCTGTGTGTGTAATTAAAAATGGCTGTGGCTTAGCTAAGGTTACGCCCAGGATGCGAAGCATACTAGCCTTTATTTTAACGCGACAGCGTTAAGGAGCTCGTGTCGCAGAAAAGCCGGTGTCGTCGGTGTCGGTGTCTGCGGCGTTGCATTTCATGAATAAATCGTTGTCGCGCCGAACGCTGCGTTGCTCGACGTTTCTCCTCTGTCGTGACGTCACGGTGTCACGTGGTAATGAAGGCGACACCGCCGCGCCTGAGGAGCTGGGTTGATCTCTCGAGCGACGGCGCGAGTTGGAGCCCCGTTTCTCCTCTGTCGTGACGTCACGGTGTCACGTGGTATTGAAGGCGACACCGCCGCGCCTGAGGAGCTGGGTTGAGCTCTAGTAATATGCTTCGCATAAAAGTGTAATCATCAAGAATAGGCGGGAGGGGACGGGGTGACGCAACGTTTGGCACCGTGATCTCTGAGGCAACAGCCACCGTTACCCAAAGGCTCTCTAGCTGGAGCGCTCCGCAGCAAACGCAGACACGTCACCAAGACGCCTAGTAACTCCTCGTTTACCTATCGAACATGCACCTGGAACGTTATTTGGTAAGCAGGAGAACATGCACGTCAGCGGCGCCATGTCTGCCCTATTTGTATTGATTTGTGCTTGCCTTTTCGTATGCTTAATTCAGTATTTATTTTCACAGCCACTGTAAATCATCAAGATAGTCTTAGTGCCTACATTTTCAACGCTGAACATTTTCTTCTAAGCTGCGCTGTGTGAAAGCAAACGTTGTGCAAGACAAAGCAGAAACGATGACAAACGCAAATACAAGTGAGCTTTCGTGCTGCGTCTATATATTGTCACGAATGTCTGGAAAGTACAACCGTATGAATAGTGGTGTGAGAAGGTAAAATAACATCCAAGCAAAAGTTCGCATGAATCGATTAACACTACCTTGCTGAAAGAGGAAGCTAATAATATTAAGTACAGCCCCCGTCATGCCCTGTCTAGAGCACGACAGCGGGGCTCTTCCGAGGAATTCGGCACCGGCTACAGGAGGAAGCTGGAACAACACAGTTGCTCCTGAGCATGCACTGCCTTGTAGGCAGGACTTCGGCACTCACGGTCATAGCCATGCACCTTGGGCATGCGCGGATTCAGCGGGCATGGGAGTGCATCCAATACATTAACTTTAAAACATTCTTGGTCCTTTTGTATGCAGCCAAAATTGCTGGCATAGAGGTGCATTATTTATATCTCTGTATTTTTCAGGAAATCAGTTGTGTCGAGGCCAGCACAGACGCTAAAGCGGCATGCTTAAATGCCAGCGCTTCTGATGTAAATAATAATAATAATAATAATAATAATAATAATAATAATAATAATAATAATAATAATAATAATAATAATAATTGTTGTTGTTGTTGTTGTTGTTGTTGTTGTTCCTAAGCATTCGTGCCGTATGCATCATCAATCACCAGCTCATACGGACAAACCGTACAAGCGCATGGTTTCTTCTCAATTGACGAGTGGTTGCGTAGCAGGCAGCACTGATCAAGAGCCGTTCCTGCTGCGATGACCTCACAGTCTTGTAGCTATCGCGGTTCCTCCCTCTCATCGAGCAGAATCGTCAGGAATGGCATAAGGGTGCATGCGGTTATTACTGGGAGTGTCGACGTCCTGTCTACTCGGTAGCGCATGCTCAGAAGCAACTACGTGGTTCCAGCTTCCTCCCTGTAGGCAGCGCCAAAGGTCTCGAAAACGCACCGCTCCCGCGGCACTAGGCAGCCGCGAAGGGAACTTCACAGGCTTATGCATGAAAAAGAAGGTGGTTAAAGGGAATACAGAGTGTTCAGGAACACGTTTACGCGAAGACATCGCCAACAAGTAAGCAAAACGGGGAAGGAGTTTTTTTCTATGATCCGCTATGGACCACAGTCAGTTGCACTTCGCTCCTCGAAAAGGCAGGTCCTGGACCGAGTGAGCTCCCCAACAATACTTTTTAATGTGGCGAGGGTGGTTTAAATTATGGGTCCGAGACCTAAAAAATTGGGGGATATGGGACCCAAATCGCCACTGACTTTTTCTTTATTCACATTCGCATAGGAGTTTGCAAGGGACTACGTAGTGCTACTTCAACGTTTTCTCATGCCCTCATATTGATTTACTATACAGGCGATGAGAATACCAATGCAATTATTTTTGTTCAATCTCACTCTCTTCTCATCTTATATCTTTCTCTATCTCTTCCTGAAGTGGGTTTCATGGCTCAGTAAGCTGAATGATACCTATTGACTAATCGTAGAGGACAAACGCGAAGCAGCTTGTAGCCGACTTCGTTCATATTCTTGTCGTGATCGATGTGCTAATTGTTCGACGATTCACAATGTGCGCATCAAGTGTTAGCTGCTAATTTATTTTTCCACATGTTCTCTCCTGCCTGAACTCTAATCGACGAATTATTGTTCCAGAGCAAACGTGCTTGGCTAACTCCCAGATGACAGCAGAAGAGAGCGCCACCGTAAGTGTCATATACAGGTGATACGGAGCTTTAGTATTGCTGTTATTACCGCATGGAGTCGCATGTTGGCTTGTAATATGTCTTGCGCAGTTCACCAGACTAGTACAGTGAGATTTGGACATAAAAGGGCTACTAAAGAGACACACTTAAACCGTTTAGACTGTGTAAGTGTACTTTTAAATGAAACTTTCCTTCATTTCGATGTGTGGAGTCGATTACTAGAAAACACGAAAACGAAGCTTCGTCTTTTTTTTCTTTTTTTTTGTGCGCCGGTATCCTTGGTTCAGTACTAAGACTGTAACATCATGAATTGTATATGATTTTTCACTTAGCTTCATCGCATATTTTCTTCGGTACCCTCGTCCTGCTACAAAAAGACGAAAAAGCATTCAGGGGATTATTAGCTGCCCCATACATCTGGTCCTTGTGGCTACTGTGCACGCCTTAATTATGAGCCTTAAGAATAACCTCGAGGACTTCCTCAATTATTGTTTGTATTGTGTCAGCCCTGCAATTATACACGTCGTCGTTTACGTAGTTGTTTATGTCCTCATGACAACATCATTCACTACTCGAATTCAGGACTCTCCCGCCAGTAGAGGATGCTGAAGTTCAGCTTAACGAGAGCACCTGTTCGTTTTAGGCGGATTATTTTTTACCCTGTGTCTGTATCAAACCAAACGGGTGTTTGCCTACAGGGTTCGTAACATCCGAAAATTTGGCTTAGCCGCGTTCGTCTTAACTGAAGTGTAGTGCGTACAGTCGAACACCTTTTAGAACGAAGTCTCTTGGGCTTCCGAAATTATTCGCTATACATGTCACTTCATTGCAAATGCTGCGCAGTGCACGACTCACAATATAACCTGGAGATAATTATCCTTACACAGATAATTTCGTTTAGAGGCGTTCGACTTCGCATCCCTTTGAAGCTAAACATGCACGAAGGATGCCGCCTTGTGGTGCACCAATCAAAACACCTTTTACACCGCCGTCTAAACACTGCAATGCAAAAGGCAGCCATGTGATTCTGCGGAAGGCTCAATGACGTCCTCTCCACGTGCACACATTGTAATTGCAGGTGCTGAACCTCCAGAGACAACAAGCCGAAGAGCGCGGGTCTCGCCCGGTGAGCGTTGGGCGAGGGTAGAGTGCAGTCGCGCTCGTCACGCCTCCCAACGGCTCAGTGCGGAACTAGTGGCATGGGATGGAGATGGAACACGGGAGCCCGGCTGCAGCTAAAAACTGGACACCTGGGTGACGGCCGGGCATCGTCACGGCCACCATCGCCGGCGTCACCTTCATCAGTCTATTTCTTGTCCACTGCATGACAAAAGTCACCCGCGGTTGTCTGCAGTTACCAAAGAGATGTTACCTACGAAAATCACTGGAAGAAGCTCCAGCGCGGCGATCGGTAAATCAGCTACCGTGGGAATGATGGATATAGTGCATCGATCTGTTCTACATTGAGCATTGGTGATCGAGACGTTCCCGTGGCAGTATTTACTGCACCTCGTGTTTCTAAACATCCAAGGACTCATACTTTCCTAAACCGGCGAGGGTCACACATGTTTCGGGGCACACGCATTTCCATTACGACTCGTTGCACTTACAGGATAATGTTCTGTTACATTTGCAAGATCGGAAAGCCGTTTGATACCAGAAGGACAAAACACCAGCCTACTCGCGTATACTACAGCCAATCATTCCCATGCCACATGGCTTATAGCTGCCACACTCTTAGCTCCGGTAAAACGCAAGGGCCAAGGTTTCACCTACTAATTTCTTGTAACAAGTTCTATGCTGATATCCTCTGTATTGCGTCAGCCGATCGCATCCTCTAACCACGAAATTTCGGATCGCGCAACATCATCACATTTTCTGCGGTTTTAGACCGCGTGTTCCTTCCCTCGGCACCCAGTCCGTTCATCTGCCAGTCCACCGCCTATATCATCTATGCGTTACGCCATCTAGCCCGCTGTATTCCTTCTAAGTTCTAACAGAATGTCAGCTGTTCCCTGTTCGCTCCCAATTTCATACTGCCCTCTGGCACGCTATACTCAAGGCGTTGGGTGAAAGATAAGTTGATGCATACCGCGAACACGCGAACTAACCGTCTCAGGTGCGCACGTAGGTGCGCACAGGCACGTTAAAGGTATTCCCCAACACTCCGTTAACACCCGTATTTGATCAGGAAAGCTATAGAAGCGTGCTATCTTTTCACCCAACTCACAGGCGCTGCTTCATTGCGGGTCGACATTGTTCCACGGGACGAAGGAGGTGTCGTAATGCAAATGGAGCTCGGCCTTCAGACACTGTATGCAGCAAGCGGTGGCTTCCGACACGCGGGAATTCTGTATGGTTGCTATTGGTGCGTTAAAGTATGAAGGGCATAGCAACACGGGTTAGGAAAGGTTGCTGATCGAAGCATCGGTCTCGTACCCGGCTAAAAGTTAATTCGATTACCCGTTTTCAGAGCAGTATAAAAAGAAATACGATTCTGCGATGGGTGTCGACTTGAAAACTAATAATGCTCGCGTGTCGTAAACTGACTTAAGTTTCCTTTAAGTTGCTTCCTCCATTTTAAGGACCGTTGGCTGGTCCTTAGAGAGACACTCGTCAACCACCCTAAAGGGAACATAGCTACAGAAGGCGCCCTACACAGCCTACATGGTGTTCTTCTTTAGCTGCACCAAATTTTCAAAATTTCCTGCGGTACACATCAAATTTCTAACTCTTAGGCCAAATAAATCGATGAGGCGGTCGTTACTTCTACGATAAATCAAAATTATTAATTGAATAATTAATATAATTACACAAATTCCCCTTTAAGTCATTATTTTATCGCACAAACATCAATCTACGAATTGTAGCTATAGCCACTTGCAAGGCATGTCGACTTAGAACGAATATTCAGAACTACGCCAATTTCTAGATGTTTACTTTCAAGGTATCCGACGAAATACACTGATGTTCCAGTTTTGTGCTTCGGTGCATAAAACAACGTTTTATTATCGAAGTGGAACATCAGCATATAGTTACCCAAACACTGAAGGCGCATATCTCAAGACCGGTGCCATACTAAGAATTCTTTGTGTGTCGATATGCCTTGCATACTCATTAGCTACAATCCGTAGATTGAAATATGTGCCGTGAAGTAACTAGTAAGAAACTTAATTAGCATGGGTATGGTAATTTTTTTTTAAACATTTCGATTTCTCGTTGAAGTAATGGCCGTATCATCGAGTCATTTCGATCAATGATTAGAATTGATATATCTGCGCCAGGCAATTCTTTAAAAAATTTGGTGTATAGGTAATAAAACAAAACTGTATTCTCGCTGTGTGTTACAGGTTGCAGTGTTACAAGTGATGCACATTGTTTAACACTCATCCATGTTATGGGCTTACTATGTGTTTTCTATTTGTAATGTCTCCCGATTCGATTGCCTTATAACGGGCGTCCGTATGTCAGGTAGAAAAATGCCCTTTCCTTCTCTCTCTCTTGAACCTAGTGAAAACGGGGAACATATGAAGCTCAACTTCGACAATGCGCAAAGCGTAAAGGAAACGTTGACGACAGTGCGCTTCGTCTGTTGCTATACGAGACAACTAACCAAAACGCTTCTACAGTTTAATTCGTACTCACGGTTACGAATCTGTCACTGTTCTTTTTTTCTCACTTGTCCTTTCTTTTTCAGTACCAGCCGACGGACTTTCTGGAATACGTTGTAAGTTCGCCAATTTATGCAAGAGTTTCACTAAGCTCAGCAGAATTTTACGGAGGATAAAAAAGAAAGCTACACTTTACGAAATCAACTAAGGACGTTAGTTACGGAAATAGTTTTACGGAAAGCGCATTGCACAGTTTCGGGAAAACCAGCACACCGTATACTTCCGGTTGTGAGCGACAGCCTTGTTTAATATATGTACTACACGTAATCGTCAAGCCATCGCGATAAACAATGGTTTTATCACCGCGTTGCCTTGTTCAGCCTATCTGTACTTTAGAATATATAAAACACTGCTGCAGCTGTTATACTAAGCTTTTTCTTTCAGCTTTAAGATCACTCTATTGGATGAATAAAGGAGTCCAGTCCTTTCATTTTCCCTAAAGAGCAGTATTTTATACACTTGGTTGCCTAGCCTAATTTTTCGATTAAGCAAGCTCACTCCGTGCTTAATCTACCGGTATCACTAGTGCGACGAAATCGCCGTTTGTGGCGCTGAGCTTGCTCAACCATCACTTCGTTTCGCTTACACGTTATGCATCCCTTCTTTCCCTTCGTTGTTTCAGGACAGTCACGCACCCAGCACCGAAATAGCCCAAGGAATCAGGTCGAAGTTCCAGGCGTTCACGGTGAGTGCCTAGTTTCGCAGGCGCTAGCTGGGCAAGCACCAGCAGTGATCTCCTGGTCACTGTGGAGTGAGTGAGTGAGTGAGTGAGTGAGTGAGTGAGTGAGTGAGTGAGTGAGTGAGTGAGTGAGTGAGTGAGTGAGTGAGTGAGTGAGTGAGTGAGTGAGTGAGTGAGCGAGCGAGCGAGCGAGTGAGTGAGTGAGCGAGCGAGCGAGCGAGCGAGTGAGTGAGTGAGTGAGTGAGTGAGTGAGTGAGCGAGCGAGCGAGCGAGTGAGTGAGTGAGTGAGTGAGTGAGTGAGTGAGTGAGTGAGTGAGTGAGTGAGTGAGTGAGTGAGTGAGTGAGTGAGTGAGTGAGTGAGTGAGTGAGTGAGTGAGTGAGTGAGTGAGTGTTAAAAACGGCCATGCCAAGTTGAACGATTTGTTGTGTTTGTGTGTTGGACACATATGTTGCCTGCATAGTTGTGTATGCGAATCTCATTTGATTTCCTGACGCTTGCGTTTATGTGTTAATTTTGCTTACAGACCTGTTTCGCTCAAGAAACGGCGAAATTGATGCTGTTCGGTCCTCAAACTCCGTCATGAATCGTCGTTTCCAAGCAAGCAAAACATGATTTAAATGTATTCACAGAAGACAGCGCTCAACGTACGTCTTTCTAATAAACGAGGTGATGAAGATATGAGAATTTTCGCCCCCTTTTCTTTTTCTTCCGACATCGACAGAAAGGTCTCATTGCGCAAAAGTATGTATATGCAGAGTTGTTTTTGTTTCTCTTTTTATTTTTTTGTCTGTGCCACATAAATGAGATGCTTCGCTCACGAGCAACAAAGAAAGGCAAGTCTTCCATTAATAAAGCTATATACGGTGACCTATCAAAACGTCGGCTGGCTTGTCTGAGACGCCCTAACTTGGTCAGCGGCAGTGTCTCGGTTCATCTTTTAATTCATGCATACCTCATAGACTAGAATCCGTTGCTCTCGTACACCCGCTTAGAGGAAGCGCACATAACCTCGACCCTAGTGACCTGCTATCGGTGCAGCCCAGGCTGGGCTGCCAATTCGATCACGGGGCAGCAGACGACAGAACCATGGCGAGCGAACAATGGCGGCCAGCGCGCGAGTGAAGACAGGCTGAGGGCTATCGCGGACTGTTCTTTCCGTAGAGTTTCCTACAATCTACTAGGGGGAACTCTGGCGCTGCAATCGTTGAGTCACCATGGGAATGATTAGAAGTACATGGATTACGCCTTCTAGGCTTCATTCTCATAAATTTCAGAGCAATCTATACTTTTTTTAAGTGGAGAAGACATTGCGTACACTCACAATCGCTACTAATTGCAACGGTTCAGCTCATGGCACTGACAATTACCGTTTCAACGCGTCTCGAGACACTGACCAGCTAAATGTACCTGGTAGCGAAGCTTCCATACGAGCCCATACGTTCCAAACATGGCGGTTCATTGGCTTTTCATGGGTCTTAGCGCCATCTGTATGTGCAGGGAACACTTCGGGCGGAAGAAAAAATAATGGGACGCCACATCCGTTAAAAACATAAGTGACGTCATTTTGTTTTCGAAGGCGCGAAATTTGTTTTGTTGGCCTGTATTTAGAGCTATATATTCAAGTGCCCCGCCATTAGGCTTGATGGGCGTTTCGAACTTTCAGCGCGGAAAGCGATGCGGGGAAAGGCCAGCCGTACGGTTGTCGAAATCGCACCCCTGCACAGAACATACTTTCTTTGGAGGCCGACGAAAGCTTTGGCGTAAAGTGCATGGTTCTATCGTCGGACGCCACGCCCGTCGGCCAGCGCAGTCGCACGTAAACAACTACACAATTGTCTGGCGGTCATAACCCACTACTTCTGACTGAACAGGTTTAGAAGCGATGAAGCTACCCGCGTCACCAAATTCAGACAAACGTCGACAAGCAAAAAAGCCTAACGTATGAAGGGGGCGTATTTCAACAGGTGAACTTTACGAGCGCGCCTTTCTTGCACATCTCAAGAGCTGCATTGCATTGCGAGCGATAGCGGGCTCAACTCCCCCTGTAACGATGGGCGCGGAACAGAAATGTATTTAATATAATAATGAAATGAAATATACTTGTATTTCCTTAACTCGTGACGAATATATAAAATTGACCACAAGTTTTATTTTCATTGAATGAATCTAACTGTGTCTCGCTTGAATTAAAAAAACGCTTTTTTTTTCTTTCCCTATGTTTGTCCCCTCCAAACATAGTCGCGCTTCAATCGCTGCTCCCATAAGCACCTTTGCCCCCAGATGCCGGTCACAATTTCTACTGAATCGCTTTTCGGACGAAGCTTCGCGACCTACTTGGATCGACCTTGGCAGTGACTCACCCGCGGTAAATTGATAAGCGCGTATTTAATCTGTATGTCGCTTCTCGATGCATGTGTCCGTGGCGTAATGGTTTCAATTTTGGGGGTCTCTGCTAGAGGTCCTGTGCTCTAATCCTACCGTCGGACCGTTTCAATAATGCTTATTTAATTATTTATTACGCAGCCCATTGTTGAAAATGACGAGCTTACAAAGTCGCGAAGCCGCTTGAAGCCGGAAGGACGAAGTTTAGGCAAATCCATGTAGGTCCCATAATTCCCTCGCTGGCTCGACCGCCCCCATTACAGCTCCCGTAGACTTTAGCGCCATATTTCTCTCTAGCAATTATTGTATGAAACTCTGGAACTATTTCGCTCTCTCTATCAGTTTCCGCAGCACACGACAAAATATGGTGGCTACATAGAGGTGCTTCAAGTTATGGCTTATAAAAGTTACGAACAGTTCGAATGCATCTGTCGTTAGAGCTTTAGTATAGCGTACCGACCGCTTACTATGGACGCTTAGAAAGCAGCTACGGCTTTCATTGGCTACATGCACTTCCTCAACAAGGCCTTCCGGGGAGCTTTCCATATCCCCAGCACAAAGCCAATGATGATGACGATTTCTAACGGCATCCCTATCTAATAAGGATAGCCACACATAGTCATCTAGCCCTGTTAATCTGCTTATGTCTTAAGATTTCGTATCTAGAAATCTGTCTACCACCTTTATTTTGTAAAATTACTTGTGCATGCAACCTCCCATCCTATCTCCTCCCTGCCTTATTTCCGCGAATACTTTAGACGTTCCTTGCGTATCTCGACCACTTACTAGTTAACGCTCTCATCAGCCATGTAGCCCAGCGCCTATGGAACGCGGACGTTCCATATATGGTCCTGGCTTAGCTTAATATCCTTGCATCCCACTAGATCGTGCTAAGTCCTACCTGTTTTTTTTTCTGCTGCGTACAGATGCCTCACCCAGTTACGAGTATTTGCTCCTATGTTCTTTCTTTGTTTGTTTTTCTTGTTTTTTTTCTGCTAGGGCGGCCAGCTCGGACTTCAAGAAGCAAGGCACTTCCCCTTGTGTTGACAATGCTCAACGCTGTGCCCCTCCCCGACCTCTCACCCTACGTCAGATAGATGAAAATCAACTCCCTTCTTCAGCAAAGGGGCTGGGTGGAAAGTCAGTTGAAAACGGCAAAGATTCTGGCGGTGTGTGGCGATCAGAAAAAAAATGCAGCTATACGATGCAATCAGCTGACGAAATACACAGTACCCGGCATAAGGGCTTCGTACAAGAAATTGCTTTAGTCGGCGACATGCTAAAAAAATGAAAGGTTATGTGCCCGCTGTCCAGCTGAAACACAATTTGCATAGATGCACCAGCTAATGAGGCTCGCCTGCTTGCCAGACGTCGAGTGGTTTCGCGTCTTTGAAGCAACTGTTCCCTTCGCACAGATTGCTTTTGAGTTACTGGTTTCAGGACGAAACCGGAACGTCTAGAGAATTTTGGTGAGTGATCCTGATATGAGCGAAAGGCTAAATTTTATCTCGAAACAACAAGCTTTTGTTTTCCAATTAGCCTAGAATGTACATTAGCAGAGCAAATTGTGAGCGGACTCCAGCTGTCTCAACTCTCTTTCCAAAGAGAAGGGCAGGGGCACTGCGTTCTTGTAGATGGAGATCGTACTGAATTCTTAAGTTGTTACCGTACTACTCTAGCGACTTACGAGAGCTGCAAGTGTGGGTTTAGCCAGCATGGAAATGAGATGGGAAGCACATTAGTTGGCCTAAAATTTGTCCTTCTGACTCCAAACGGCCTTGTGACTGTGGGAATTGAAAAAAATATCGAATTATAAGTGCAACAACCCGCAATGATTGTTCGCGTGCGCAGAAACTTAAGGCCTTCTTGTGTTTAGAAAAGTATTACTACATGCAAATTTGGGAGGACTTAAGGGCAGTAAATACTGGCACACGAACATATCTTTTCCATGGTACCTCGCTGAACGATCGCAGCACTAGAGCTTCTTCTAGTAATTATTGTAGGTAGCTCTATGCTAATTATGGTTCGCTACGAGAGGCGTTGGTCATGCAGTGGATACAATAAAAATGCTGATGGCTCATCGTGACGATGACGATAATGGTGGCAGTGGCGAAGGCTGGCACTCACCTTGATCTCAAATGTTTCGCTATAGCCAGCGTCTCATGTGGTCTCTCTATCTCGTTCAAGTATAATGCTTTTCAAACATCAGGTACAACGCTATGGAACCAAGAAGTTCGGTTAAGAAAATGTATCACTGCGCGCGTTGCGTCCATGCTTCGCTGCGCGCCAACAGCTTTTGCTCGGGCGAGCGTGCACGTGAGCTTGCCGCGGCGAGATGCCGATAAAAAAAAAACGAAAACAAACGCAACGCAAAACAAATTGTTCTAAATCAACGCATTAAGTAGCCGTACGAGTACACCACAGCTTGTTTGTTTTTACGGATTAAAACTCTTTTTTCATTCAATACTACGCCTATATGAAGAACAGTTTCGAGATCAGGAACATCGAACTACTTGTAAGTGCGGAAGCAGCGACTGCAAAAAAAATTGTAGGACGCTTAAGCTTCGCCTTCAAGAGTGGAACGCGAGAGCGTTCCCGTCGACCCGCCAAGGGGTGTAAGACAGTGGGCTACAGCGCAGCGACTACGCGCCCCGCATCGGACGCGGTGAGCGTCGAGCAACGCCGCGTTCGGCGCGGCAACGAAATGTGCGCCTGAGCAAGCGACGCACGCCTGAGCCTTAGAAACAGCTTGTTTCTAAGGCAACACCGCATTCACCAGAGGCGCTTTTGTACCGCTTTGAAGCATCGAACTGAGTGGTAGCGTCTCCGTCTCACACTCCGGAGACCCTGGTTCGATTCTCACCCAGCCCATCTTGCAAGTTGTTTTTTATTCATGAAGTCCCTGCTGGGATTTATCGCTCACGGCCAACTTCGCCGACGCCGACGCCGACGACACCGGCTTTTCTGCGACACGAGCTCCTTAACGCTATCGCGTTAAAGGTATCTTTAGCCTCCACAGCGTTTCATCTGATCTCTGAAACGGAGCATAGTTCCACACTGGGCCGTTGGGAGGCATGACAAGCGCGACAGCACGCTACCCGACCCGAAGTTCACCGAGCCAGACCCGAACCCTTCGGCTTGTGTTCTCTGGATGTTCAGCATCCGGAAATGCATTCTGTGTACGTCGAGGGGACGGCACTGAGCCATTCACAGAGTCGCAAGGAACTATTGAATGCAGTCGGCAGTTCTGCCGCGAAAATAATTTACTCGGCTACACGGCGCACTAGCGCGCTCTGTAAGGAATTACAGCATTTGGTGCACACGGTCTACCTTTTGCTCTGCTGAGTGTAGCGGCGCGAAAGCGGCCTTGATAAATTCATTGCAAGTCGGATGTCTCGATGCAAGGCCGTGATGTCTCGATATAAGGCATTCGCCTTAAAAACAAATGCCGCGCCGATCAGCGCAGCCGTCGTAACGCGTACTAGCTAACGCTCAACCAGTGCCTCCTGGCTCAACACGCGTGCGCCCACAACCAGAACCGTAGTTCTCATTTTCACAATAGCCGCGTGATGCACCACGATCAATTCGCCCGCTGGTCTGGATGAGAGGGTGCGCTCTTGCCTAATTTCTTTTCTAAGATTACACCGTCTACACTCCGTTTCGTATATCAGGTGCAAGGCTGTGGAGGCTAGGGATACTTTTTGCACAGGGTGCGTTCGCACTTAGAAATAGTTCGGTGTCTTTTGTCCCCTTTTTGTGAAAATGTTCTTTATATAAGGTCCGTTGAGAATGAAAATAAGAATTTAATCTTAAACGCAGGCAAACCATGCGCTTATTTGGTTCCTAGCAGGTGGATCGCGTGGGGTGAAAACATTTGGATACCGCACTGTTTGCGTACCTTCCACGGTGTTCCGAAAGGAGTATAGGTACTCTGTCCCTCATGGCACTGTTGCTGGAGCCAATCTTGGCGCTTGCGCTGCGATCATACTACCTTGTATAACCTCCATAGCTTTTCCGGCTATCTACGTAAAATAGTTTTCAAACTTCGTGGAGCGTCAGCACTTTGCAAAAACTAAACATACAGTGAAACGAAATTCAACTTCGCGCGCATACCTTTTATCGCGGCGCTTTTATAGCATCATGAAATAGTTACCGTCGGTCGCTAATAGAAACTTCAAAATTGAAGGGGATTTAGGTATATCTACGCGAATGAATGCGAAAGCGTTGCAACGTCTCTCGGACGTCGCCTCGGCCTCGTTCGCGTACTTGCGTGGACGTCCAAACGAGCCGGCCGGAGCTATTCACTGAGAAGTCGCAGTCACAGGCTCGTCCGTCGGCGCGCACAGCAGAACTCGCCGAAATCACCGCACCGACTGGTAGCGCCGCGACGCCATGCGTAAATAAAGCTGGATGGATGGATGGATGGATGGATGGATGGATGGATGGATGGATGGATGGATGGATGGATGGATGGATGGATGGATGGATGGATGGATGGATGGATGTTATGAGTGTCCCCTTTGGAACGGGGCGGTGGGTTGCGCCACCAAGCTCTTGCTATTATACTGCCCAATGTCCTACCTAGCTTAAACAATAAAAAAAGAAAAAAAAAACACTATGAACTTCCACAACCAAATTTTCTGATCCCCTATTGCGAACTGTGCTTTTGTACGTCTCCGTTGTTTTTTTTTTGTCCTTTCCCTACTTTTATTCCACCAATCCTCCAATCGCGTCTTACTAATCCCTATTGCGGACATGCTTACTTTTCCATGACTCTCGCTGAACCCAAGGGCTTCAAGGAGGCCAGTGGTGCTTAAATCGACCGTGGGATAGACGTCTTCACATTCTAATAAAACATGATCCATAGTTTCCCTAGCTTTACCGCAGCAAGCGCATGCTTATTCTTCCTTCTATGTCTCGCTTTATAGGTGCGTGTTCTAAGGCATCCCGATCTCGCTTCGAAAAGTAATGAGCTTCCCTTTGAGTTATCACAAATTGTCTCTTTCCTGATTTCCTAAAGCCTAAAACGCCGACAACGCCGCCTGTCGCCAAGAGCGCGAAGCGTAAGGGGGCTCGAGCGAGCATTGTACCATACGTGTTCTGTGATTGTACCGTCTGCGCCTATGCACGTGCTGTCCTGTTTGCGTTCTCGATCGGAATTTAACGCTTGTGTCAGCCTTTAGCGATGTCTTGAAGCCACTTTCCGTAGTTGGGTGCTTCAATACGTACAAAAAATCGCCAGGCACCCACTTAGTTGCCGGTGCTGCTTCACGAGAAAGAGCGAAGGCGGCTGTGGGTCGCGGCTGTTCGACGGAGAAGATAAGCAACAACGCTTTGTTTAGTGCAGTTTTAGAGTGATTACTACGTTTTTATTTCTTGCTTGATGTCGTTGCCCCTTTAATGAACGCTTCCACGTTTAAACTTCGATTAGGTTATTACGACCTCATGCCATGTTTGATCTATGGTGCACGGTCTTTGTTTCACAAGTAATCTTTCTCATGGTAATACTGTCGTTTGATGCAATATATTTTGTTCACTATCATACTAAGTTAATATTTATTTCCGTGTTGCTCACTGCTGTATCGACTGTTTTGGGGAACTGTGACCTCGTCAGGCTTTACCGCCTTTTGTCGCAGTTCCCTCTTTCATCTTTGAAGGAAAATAAACCTCAACCTCAACATTGTGGGGTTTTACGTGCCAAAACCACTATCTGATTATGAGGCAGGCCGTAGTGGGGGATTCCGAAAATTTCGACCACCCGGGGTGTCTAAGGCGCACCTAAATCTAAGTATAGTGCTTTTACGCATTTCACCCCCATCGAAATGCGGCCGCCGTGGCCGGGATTTGATCGCGTGACCTCGTGCTAAGCCGCCTAACACTGCAGCCACTAAGCAACCACGGCGGGTCATTTAAACTTGGTCGCCTCGTTTACAGTCCAGAAGATAAAACAAACATTAGGTTGTTACTGATGAGACGGGATGCCCCCCTTTGAAAAAAAAAAAAGGATGCGGAAAGCTAGGTCAGAGAATGCGAAGCGAAGCTGTTGAGAGAGAGAGAGAGAAAAAGGTTAAACATAAGCGACTTTCCGGTTTTCTACCCTGCACTGGGGTGGGGCATAGAGGGTTTGTAAAGACGACAAAGAGCTAGAGGAGAAAGAAACAAATAAGAAAATGAATAAAAAAACAAAACAGGTAACAGAAAAGGCGTCCTAATCACAGGCGTTTACACAGGCCGGTCGACCTCAATAAGTGCAGTTGCGCCTGCACGTCCTTCTGATGGGATGTTAAGTCGCTTAGATGTTGTAAAATTAATTCTTCCGACAGCGGCTGGTCGTCGAACTGGTTCATCACGATGGAAAGCGATTGTTTCTGCACACTGTACTGCGGGCACTGGCATAGAACATGACGAATGGCGAACGTGGCGAAGCTGCTAAACGCTCCTCGTGTTTAGACGCTTTGAACAAAGGGCTCCATATTAAAAAGCAGGTGATGGTGCCTGCAAAAAAAGCGTCACGCTATGTCACATGCTTTGCACGCAATCGGATGTCGCTCTACCTATCGATGGCCCTGAAATGCGACTTGCGGCGCAGAACGTTCACTGTACGCTCGCCTCGGCCATTTGCATGTTGACTACAACCTGGCGTCTGTGAGCATTAAAGGCTTTTCATAGGGCATTCAACCTCGTTTTGAATGCCTCTTAATATCACTTCGCGGTTGTGGACAACGCCTGAACTTCGAAGCCCTGATGTCTGCAACTAATGCAGATTCACTTTACCCCAGCTGTGTCATGCATTGTGGTCAATTCTGAAACCTTCATGTTTCTTTTTTTTTTGTAGCTTACTTTACTTGCCAGTGGTGCTAGCGAGTTCTTGTTCTCTTTTCCTCCTTTTGCATGAGATGGGTCTATATGAGGCACCCAATGTTGTGAGGCGGTGGGGGAGGAGGGAAAGCAGGGGGGGGGGTCTACTTCGGCTGCAACTGCTCATGTGGCGGCTGCACGTGGTCGCCCCGCCGTCCTATGAGAGCGATGTGCGTTGGGGGCAGAGTTTAGCTGCGTCGGTGGCTCGTAGCTTGCTGTGTGCTGTGCGTTCTCGGCACTCATTTTTCTTAGAAGCGGTATACAGCACGAACGTCACATCGCTCGCTGCTGCTGCCGCGTTTCCTCACGGCAACGTTTTGACGGAGAGTTTCCGCGGTCATCGACTCAGGGGTGTTTACGCTTACTTGTGCGCTTGTGACATCATGCTTGTTAATTTAGCTAGTTTGCCTATGTTTAAAATATTATATGGCTGAAAAAACTACTATCCTTACTCCGCATGGCTGTCCACTAATTTGCTATAGCAATCGATGCTTCGCCTTAGGGCGAAAGGCGACTTTTTTGAAAGTCAACGATTTACTATGTTTACAGGAACCTACCTGAGAAATTTGACGTCAATCCGTGCATTTTACGACATGTTTTTACTCTTTGCGCCGTCAGCCATTTTTGTCACAATAACGCGGTCACGCCGCCGGCTACGACAGATTTTCGCGTCGTGAGGCATGTAATGCTTTCACATTAAAAGGTCAGTCTGCAGGCACTGGTAACTACCGGCTGACCATTACATTTTGTTTTATTGCGTTATGGCGTGTAGAGCACTTTAATGCGATAGCAACTACACGTACTCTCGAAGCGCGTTCTCGCCGTTGGCATTGTCGTGCTGTCCCGATATCGGTGCATGTGGCGCTAGTGCACGCCATACAGTTTCTTACAAGATGGCGCGCGAAATCTGCAGAGACGCCCATTGCATTTGGCAGCGTAGAACACGGCCGTCACAGGAGTTCGTGCACAACACTAAGAACGTCCCTCGACCAAGGAAAGTAGATGACAGCGCCTCCCCTGCACAGAAGTAGTCATTGGACTTACAGTTGACACTCAACGGCAATGCTGAAGTAGCTTAGTGCCATCCCCAGTCGAGGGGCTGCGCTGAGCTCAACTCGGCGGAGCTCAGCGTCGAGTCGAGGATGGTTTGAGAACACGGGGGTAAACACTGCGGTCGCTGTCGCTCCTTCGGCCTTAGGGCGAAACTGACAATTTTCTCTTTCTCGGAGTACACAAACGTGCGGTGTCCACTGCTAGCCAAATCCCACGGAGGTTGTCCCAGCCGACTCCCATGGCCTGGCGCCGTCGCGCTATATCTCGAGCCATTCGGGATCCCTCTTGTGGGCCTCCTCGTGAGAGGAAAACGGCAGTCGACCGGAAAGGGAGAGCGACCGGCAGTGCCTCCGAGTCTTCCACGTAGCGGTCCGACGGCGAGGACAGCAGGTGCTGGTCCCAGGACCTGTACGTGAAAGCCGGTGGAAACGCGCCGCCGCACTCACTTGTGAGACGATGTCGAAGCAGCGTCAAATGGAGGCATTGGGGAGAGAGCGCACGAAAGCACTGGTGAAGGGTCGAGCCTTCAATAGCGTTTGTAATAGAAGGCTTTAATTTTACTACCTTGACCCTGGATAAAATTAAACTTTACATACTTGCGTGCATGTGTAAGCGTACGATATCGAAGCAAAGTTGGGTTGTACACCTAGATACTCTGTTCGGGAAGCTTCCCGTTCATGGTCCCAAGCCACCCCTGTTTTAAGAATGAGTCAACAACATACTCTATGCTCCCATTGATAGTTTTTAAAGCGATGCTTTCTTTTCCTCTTCCTTCGACTTTCCCACTGCTTCTGCTACTGCTGTGGGCTACTGTTGCTGTCGCGCGCACCACGTCGGAGGGTGGTTCAGACCGTGCATATAGATGACAGGCGCGATTCAGAGAGGAAAGGAGACGGGAGAAACTCGTTTTCACCCCTCCACGTCGAATGTGCACAATGCCCTCTGGAGCTACCTGGCTGTCGCCACATTAGCCGCTTGACAGCTGCAATTATCCGTGACTCCCCCCAGAAGAATCGCAGAAACTGCAGCGCTTCCCTTTCTACTAACGTGCGAGGCCAGAGGGGACGCAGATAGGACTGTAGAGAGAACAGGGGAAGAAGGAGAGGGAGGAGAAGAGGCAATTTTCATATAAGAGAAGGTGGGGAGGCAACGTGAGGGCAAGGATACCCCTCTACTATAAGACAACGGTTGGGGGGGAACAGGATAAACTTAAGTTCAAGGTGCAGTACAGTAGGTTGCTGCGACACGGGCGAAAAAGAAAACGCACGTGCACTTAGATTTTGGGACACTTTAAAGAATTAATCCGGAGTCCGCCACTACGGCTTGCCTCATATAGCGAGTGCGGTTTTGACACGTACAGCCCCATAATCCAATTCAAGTTGAGTACTTCTGTCACAATGCAATGTGCCATGTGAGGCAATGACTATGCTCGACCTGTTGAGAGGTTATGAAATGTGGCGCACAACAACGCCTCAAGAAAACACCTCTCCCCGTTCTGTTCTGTGTACTACGTAGACAAACAGCAGTGGTGCACGCAAGGTAACGTTTACATCAACTCACCACTCTCGTGTTAGCCTTAACGTTGAATAAATTAAGCTTTAGCCGTCAACATCACCGCTAATTATTGTTAATCAAAGCACCCAGCCCGGAAAGGTTCGCTTACATCAATTCCCACAGTGCGTGGTATCTGCATATTTTTTTTTTTAAGTTGACATGGCACAGTCAGCAAGTCTAAGCATTCGTGGTGACACTTTCAGTGACAAATGGTGAATTACTTGCAATTATGGCTCACGAGCTCAGAGAGAGCGAAAGCTAATTTCTATAGTTGCTGCCGATCAACGCGAGTGAAAGCGTAGCCATTACGAGAATTCACGCTGAAGTGGGAGCCATGGGTACGGCCGCGTTCAACAACGTTATTTTTTTAGTGTCCGTAAACATTACGGACGTTAAGCTCGTCGAATGACGTACGTTATCGCAGCGCACGTAAACCAAAGAAACCCCAAAACGTTCGGAGCATGCGCAGGGATGACGTCGCTATTTCTTTGCGTCCGTAATGCCTTTGCATTTGATTGCAGACGCTAAGTTAAACATGCTAAAACTGTCTATGCTCCCTTCACGCTGCACTTAAACAGACCGATGACCGAAGCGCTATCTGGTGCAAAATCGGCGTGACGCATCAGGGAAAAGTAAAACGAAAAGAAATCACCTTGCCGCCATGGCAACTGGTAGACAACCCACCACGCAAGCTATAACCTCCTTGCCACTCGCTTATCGCGCACAGGATTGTCGCGAATGTTTCTGCCTTGTCGGTGTCTGGGACGCCGTTGTCTGCGCGTGGCGCTAGCATTCCTTAACGGCTCCGCGAATGGCAAAATGGGACGGTGCCAATCGATATTCGCGAAATACATTGAATAGCGCGCCAAAAAACTTCTCTTTCGCATCCCCTAAAATAGACTTCTTTCGTTCACTTCGCATGAAATCATGTGCTGCCGATGACGATTTGGTGGAGGAACATATGTAATTTTATTCATAGCACACATACACACACATAAAAAAAAGACGCGCAGCAAACAACGCCAGAACAACGAACATTTCCCATAGAAAAGTATTGCCGCCTCTCACGTGTCAGACCTATGATAGGAGAGTCATCTCCCGGCGCCTTTTCGTAATAAGGTGCATAATCAGGCATTCGGTGCAAGATATACCTGAAAGATGAAAAGGGCGCGGTGATGATGTATCTAAAGGGTACATTTTACGCCGTGCCCTCGCGCAGGCGCGCTGAACTCGCACGCGGCGATACGAAGAAGAAGCAGAAGAACGAAGCCATGGCGGACAGCGTTAATCGAGGCCCGGTGACTGCGGCGCCCTCGGGAAACGGAGTTCCCGAAGCCGCCGCGGTGGCGAACGTGCCGTCCCCCGCGCCACCTGCTGGCTCCCAGCGCCTTTTAGTCGTCGCTTGCGGCCTATCTTTATCTCTGGTCGTCGCCGCGGCGATCACCTTCGTCACCGTCTACGTGAGCGAGCGCCGAAAACACGGCAGGCAGCCCTCCGACGCCGACTTCTGCTGTCCGCAGGAGGCCTACGAACTCGCCATGAGCGTCAACGGGACCGTGAGACCCTGCTCAGATTTCTTCGCGTACGTCTGCTCGAGCGTAATCAGCGACGCGCTCTCGGTGGAAGCTGGCGTGCAGCATCAGCTGCGCGAAGCCATGATCACGGGCGTGATGCCGAAGGGCGCCACGATGCGCGAGGCCGGACGATTCCTCAACGCCTACTACCAGACGTGCGTGCAAGCCACGTTGCACCACCAGTCGTTCGCCTCCTCCCTGGCCAGCGCCTTGTCTCGAGACATGGCGGGCCTTCTGACGAAGGCGGACACTCGAAGTGCCCTGATGTTCTGCGTAACAGTGCAACTGAGGTATTCTCTGGTATCAGTCGTGCACCTCTCCCACTTTAATGCCTGGACGCTGTATTTACGAGCTTTGCCCAAATGTCCTCCGGACAACCGTTCTCTGGCCGATCTCATTAGTACGGTTCACGCTCTCAAGAGCAGCTTAAGTATGGCAGTGATGGCAGAAGAAGCGGTTATGGTGGCGACGAAGCTGTGCGAGCACATCCGTCATGTCCCCGAAGCGCGGGCAACGTACCATCCGCAGAAAGACCCTAACGCTTTCAACCGAGAGGTTTGGAACATCGATGACTTTGAGGCAGCAGTGAACGCAAACGGTTTGTCGCTGAGAGACGTGCAAACCATCCGCGTGCGAGGCGCCAGAAGGATCCAGCGTCTTTACGACCTGTTCGCCGGCGACACTCAGGCGGGATCGAAAGCCGCGTACCTTCTGTGGCACGCCGTCGTTAGCGGCGCCAATGAGTTCGTCGTCGAGCCCGGCGCTGTCTCTTCACGCATCTTCGAAATCTGCGCGAACAGCATATTCCTTCTGCACGGACTGTGGGGCTTGTTCCAGGCGGAGCTTCTGACCAGCCGCGACAAGGATGTTCAACTAAAAGATACATTCGTCGCCGTAAAAGACGCCGCTCGCGAACTGTTCAGAAACAGTACCCTCTTCCAACCTGAAGACGCCGACAAGCTGGAGAGATTCTTCAAGAACGTGACACTGCTGACTCCTATGTCTTTCAGCAGAACTTCCGTGCCGGTTCCAACTGCTACGCCAGACTTCGCGCAGAACCTGCTGAACGGTCGCTCCTATAACCTAAATTTGGAAACGGCTCGCCTATCCATCTTGGCAGCAAAGAGAATGACTAGCTACGGGGAATTCTTCTTCGTGCAAGACCGCTACCTCCTTGTCTCGTCTACCACGTACAATTTCATCCATACCGGCTCGTACAAAGCACGCCTGCCGAACATGGCTCTTCTCGGCCAGCGATTGGCCGAAAGCCTGTGGGCCATGGCACTGCGGAACATCAAGTGGAAATCAGAGACAATTGCCAACATTGCAACACTGAAACATTGCTTCTTTGAGACTTACCTCAGCGATCGCCCGCGTGACCTCGACACCGACCAGGTCGTCTACAGCGCACTCGGGTTATCCACCGTTCTGGGGGCACTGAGCTCGACCGAGTGGCACACAGTGAAGGTGGCCTGGAGTTTGTGGACGCTGTCGGACGCTCAGTTCTTTTATATTTTCGGCAACCACCAGCGCTGCCCGATGAAATCGTCGCCAAGAGCTAGGATCCAGATCAACGCACCGCTGATGTATGTCGATGACTTCGCTAAGGCATTCAGCTGCTCGAACGACTCTCCGATGGCGAGGAGAGCTCACAGATGTCGCGTCAATGATGCGCAACCTACCTGAATACCGAGGATTCACTTTATGCTTTCCGGTTCTGTTTTTTACTTTTTACGCAACCGGTTTGCACCAAATCATAATGCTGCAAATGTTTGTCGGATGCCGGAACAGAACATTGTTTCCCGTTTCACAAGAGGATTTTTCGTGTTTATTTAAAAGCAAGCTTCGTGCCTCTTCACCTTGATCGCAAATAATCAGATTTATGATGTCGGCTAGAATGTTGTAGATGAACGAAGAACGCCTGAAACAATATGTTTGTCTGAGATGCGAAAACATTTACCAAGTGCCTTTGGACTAGAAGCGCTGAATTTTAGTTTGCTCTATTCTCTGTCAAGCGTTGTACTGTACTATTCCCGTTCATCGAACTCAACCCTCTCATTCCTTTTATTGTCAACCCTACTAGCCTCATGCTTGTAAATGCATCTTAAATGCTGTTCTTGAAATCGTACCGTCCCATTTAAACACTATATTTTTTTTCACTCACTCCTAAGTGACTGCAAACTTCAAGCTTTGGAATGCTGAAGCATTTGCGATTACAATTTATCTTAGTCTTTCTCACCATTGGTTGTCTCTTATAAGCGAGTAAATAACTGAAAATGCGATGTAGAAATCTAGGAAGTGATGGACTTACAGGTGCAACAGATGGATGGAAGTCAGAGATGTCGCTGTACGCCGACTACCCATTGTACAGATGGCTTGAGTTTTCGTACCTTGAGTAGGCCCGTTTTCTGGTCTTGTCTACGCTTTCTTCTTTAAATGCGCAAACATTTCTATGCTTACACAATGAGAAAACCGGCCCTCCGTCCGTTCCGTAGCACGACGACCGCTTTCGAGAGCAGATTCACCTTCGTGCAGTCTCTCGCTTCAACTTCAACGAAGCGGCGAGAACAGAGCGCTCACGGAGCTCTCGGCCCACGCCTCACTCTGCGGATTTCGCAGATCGCTTTTAAGATAAGGACCCGCGTGTGTCTCTTCAACGCTAAACAAAATGTACCCAAAACAACACAGAGACACCTGCCCATGGTGCGGGGCCACACCCACACTATATCATGTCACATGGGAATGTAAACACAATAAATCATTCCACCAACACAATAACCCGAGTGCGGAGCAATGGGAGAGTCGGCTTACCAGCTGCGAGCTCACGGCCCAAAGGGCCTTAGTGCAGCACGCTAGTGAGGTGGCTAGGCTCAGTGGAGCCCTGGAATAGGGGCCCACCCTTGCCGGAAGAGGCTCCAAGTCGCCGGCGCCCAAGACGATGACCGAGACCTCGAGACGCTAAATCCTTGAAGGAACCAAATAAAGTTTTTCTCTCTCTCTCTCTTTCAACGCTAAGTAAGCAGCGAGAACACAACGCGGGTAGCTATCAGCAGTCGGCACTCTTTGTCGGCATCGCAGATCGCTTTCAAGCTGCGGCCCGCGCAGTGGTGCTATACGAAGCCGCCACTTTACTATGTTTGGTCAATAGTTCAATGGGACACTAAACAGCGATAACGGCTTATAATAATCGGAACGTCATCAGCGCACCTGGCGCCGTCGTCCGAAAGCCCCGTTCGTGTCGCCACAGCGTTGTCGTTTGTACTGGCCTGACCAAGTTTCATAACAATGATAATGACACCAGTCCGCGTGGAGATCAGTAAGTGGCACAATGCTTACGCATACTTAGACAACTCCCAGAGAGCTTCTGTGTGAACTCTTCTTTTATTTTTTTCAGCTGCAGCGGCAGTCTCTAGCAAGCGTCTTCTCAACTGTGATCTCGGAGCATCTTTTTTCATACTCGGAGACCAACAATTCTTCGGGGTTACTGTTACTTAGCTTATCTCCTCATATCCAGGATAATTCGGGCCAGTCTGGCGAACACGGCAGTTCTTTACCAGTTAATTACCGAAAGCATATGGGACATGGCTATGCGCAATATCAACTGAATATCAGAGATGGATGACAACATCCAATGATTATACTAGATTGCTTGTATTTACGTGCTTCGACAGACATTTTTTGGGCGGTTGTCTTCTACGTTTCAGTTATCCTTCAAAATTTTCCCTGCATGGAAGCCTTGCTTTCTTTTATTCAAATTAATTTGTGTCGTCTACGCCACAGCTTGAGGAGGCGCCTTTCTGATTATTTTATTTTTGCCTGGTGTGTTTAGAGATAGCATGCCTCCACATTCACCGTATGCTCCAACGGAGATTTAATGTACGCTGCCATTCACTACGTTTTGAAACGTGGTGGCCACAGTCAACCAAATCATTCGCTACCACTGTCATTCGATGATGAAGACGACGATGATGATGTACGTGGTGAAGATGGCGATGGGGATAAACCCCAGGAACGGAATCGACAGAACACATCAAGAAACCAAGGTCAGGTTTATGTCGTACTTTATTTGACGTTCGAGCAGCAGCAACGGCGAAACACAGACGTGGCATCGCTCGCCCGTGCATAAATTGCACCGTTCACCGATTAAATAAATGCGCACAGCGTCGAACCCGAGCGACCCGGTGTTCACAACAAACGATCCCGGCTGCTCGGATGACGACGACGAACAAACGTAAAAAATACTACTAATGGTATAAAATATACACGAGTTCTCGCCAGGGCTACAGCGAAGCGGCAAAAGTAGGGGCGCGAGGTGTATGGTACCTCTTCTCTAACAACAACAAAATAATAAACAAAAGGAGAATTGCAAGACGCGCAAAGAGTTCCTTGAAAGAATTGTGTAAACAAGGACGGGAGTAGAATGAACAAGATCGACAAAAATATATCACTCTCCCAACAGGGCACGGCCAGCCGGCTGACCACGACCCCACGCACATAGTTCTGCGCTCATTTGTTTTGTTTTCTCTCTTCTACAAACAGCTTTGAACACGCTGACTTGCGAAACGGCTCGCATAAATACTGTCCTTTCCGCCGAGCAGAGCCGCTCTAGTCTCCTTTTTTACAAGAGTCTCTTTCGGTAGATCGCCTCGTACACGGTCACTGTCCGTGGGGTTCGCCCTGTCAGGCCATGAAATCGACAGCTCTTCTTCGGTGAGCGGGAGAAGACCGCTCAAAGACCAGAACAGACGTCGTTTCACGCTCGCGATCCTTGGTTCCCTAGGAGTGCGCTCCGAGAGAGATGCCGACTCTTTGGTTGAACGAATACGACCGGTACAGTGCGGGGCCGGGTCGATAACGTCAAAGAAGAGATCTCCACAACTAGAGCTGATGCGGTCGGGCGTGGGCCGCACACCTACACCTATCTATTCCTCGCTGTCGACCAGCTGCTGGACCTTGCGCGAGAAAGGAACCAGTTCGTAGCCGGCCAGCGGACAGTCGCGAAGCAGCAGCTTCTCCAGGCGGGCCTCGGTCGATCCGCGGTGCTTGACGAGTCTCGCGACGGCGCTGAGGCGGACCCTGTTCCAGACCAGCTGGCGGTCCAGGAGCCTGTTGTTCACGCACAGGAACCTCGCGTGGAAGTCGACCGCGATCTGCTTGACGATGGCGCCGTCCTCCTTGCGGACGTCGCCCGCGACCTCGGTCTGTTCGCCGAGCAGTTCGTCGAGCACCAGGTCGCCGCAGACTTCGCCCTGGCAGTCCTGGACGCGGAAGCGGTCCCCGACCTGGACGGCGACCGGCGCGAAGCCGTAGCCCTGCGCGATGGTGTCCGAGTAGAAGAAGTTGTCGTTCTCGTTGAGCCCGCCGGGCGGCGCCTCGAACGTGATGCGCTTGCCGTAGCCGCGGCCCACGCTCTCCAGTCGCAGGGGCCGGCCGCCGAAGAGGAAGCGTGAGGTGCGGTTCACGCGGACCACGTACCGGAAGCCCGGCACGACGCGCTTGTCCACGTAGGTGCCTGCGTTGGGGAAAACGAGGGAGACACCGATTAGGGTCGAGGCGCCAACACCAGCTAATCTGAAAGTCATCGTGACCGCCATCGTATAGCTAATCAGTCAATTTCATCCCGCACTGCGAGACCGTGTTCTCCATATACCCCCGCGATCTTCAAATACGGCCCACTCCCACCATCCTATGCCTGCAGATTTCCTATTCTCGTCACGCCACCTGGTTGGACGGATATGAGGACATCCCCTTTGAAGCCTGGCGGCGGCTGATTCCGCCTAGCTCAGTATATTTAACCTTTCTTCAGCGTTATTATTGGCCCTTTATATCCACGTTTCGTGTTACTAAACTATCGAACCTAAAAAAAAAACATTATTGCCACAAATAGATAATGTATGTTCATTGTTTGCGTTCCTGACCGCATGGCCACGAATAGTCCCAGCCATATTTTTAGTATTCTGTATTGCAGATTCATTCATTAAGCTTTCCTTCATTTTCACTAACACCCAAAAGCCTCGGACAGAGTACATAACCTCCTTACAAGTATACCTCTACGTGGATACTTCTGTATGCTAACAGAAAAATTCCGACAGAACCAATTTCGCGCTGACTGTAGACGTTAAATCGACAGGGGTTCAAGCAACGTAGCGGAATACGGTATATTTTTCTTATGATTGATATGATATAAGGAGATGTTGACGCATTATTTAAGGCACCGGCTACTCCTTAGAGCCTACAACATACAGGGTTCGAGATCATATACCAAATAACCTTTTCACAAAGCACCAGAACCTGTCAAGCAACGTTTTCGCAGTAACACTATGACTTAAGAAATACAAGTTAACGAAACGACTATGAGAGCAACAAGACGTCGGCGGCTGTTTCATGACCAACATGACACACATGTCATCACCTATCAGTTATGTTCGTCATACACTCTTGTCATACTAAGCCAATTTCGGTACATACCAAGACGGAGGCGTATGTTTCATGACCTACATGACACGCATGCCATGACATTCATGTCATGACCTATTATTTATGTTTGTCATACACTCTTGTCCTACTATGCCAATTTCGGGACATACCAAGATGGAGGCGGATGTTTCATTACTTACATGACACGCACGTCATGACATTCATGTCAAGACCTACCATTGATGTTCGTCATACACGCTTTTCGTACTATGCCAGTTTTGGTACCATGCCAATTTAGGTACCGACCAAGTTGACGAAACGACCATGAGAGCACCAAGACATGGGCGGCTGTTTTATGATTTACATGATGCACATGTCATCATATTCATGTCACGAAGGATCATTTATGTTCGTCATACACTGTTGTCATACTATGCCAATTTTGGTACTTAGAAAGGTAACGAAACGACCATGAGAGCACCAAAGCGTAGGCGGCCAGATATATACTGTCAAAGTGGCAAATGTTCGCCGAGAAATGCTTCTTATTAAAACGAGCTCCCTACCATCAAGTATTTGCAATGCAAGCGATCCTAACTTAGCCAGTTGCATCCTGTATTTATCCTCTTAGCCACTGGGGTTTAGTCGTCTTGCTTTTCAGCCATATACGATGACGTGCTTTTACGTCAAGAAAGTGGAAAACTTCTGAAGGCCACCAGAACGGCCTCAAGTTCGGCATTTTAGGTGTCTCCTGCGCCGCAAAATGAACCCAGTCTCATGCGAGCTATGAAATCTGGCCGCTTTTGTATAAGCCACGATCCTTCCGTGCGCCCTGCGTAGTAAAATTTGTCGGTCTTGTCTGCAGCACTGAAGCAACTTGCTAAACAGTAATATAATACGGAGCTGCGGTAACAGAACGAATATAGCATCCGGTCCCACTTCCTTATTTTTCACCACATTTCCTGTTTGAAATAAGCAATTGAACCTGCCCAACGGGTAACATTAACTGACCTGAGTTTCTTTGAAGTAGTTTGCACGCACAGTCGGTCATAATCAGTGAATTGTGCAACTACACCTGGGGTGGCGCAAACTAGAGTGATAACAAAGAAACTTGCCAAGTAAAGCATGTTAGCACTGCTGATAAAACGGAAGAAGTAAGTGTGACGTTAAGAGACCTCAATAAAGGGGAAGACGGGGGTTGGGATTTAAGAGAAAACAGGTGCAGCTGGTGCTCTAGTTGAAATTAAGAAGCGCCGTTAGGTTGTGCATGCGAGGTGTGGAAGCAGAAATCCTGCAATTTGGAAACGGAATGGGCGCCGAGGGCAGGAAAGCTCATTCAACAACGGCAGTTGATTATTAGATTGTACGATAAGAAAATTTACAGGCATACAAGATCGAGGTGGTTGAAACAAGGCAGAAGGAATTGTAAATCGCGTGGGGATGCCTTCGTCCGGCAGTATAGACGTAAATAAGCTTCGATGATGAATGTCATTAACTTCGCGTCCGACATACAACACGTCATACGCCGTAGAAGTGGCGAGAACACTGCGTTTTACGTAGCACATGGAGCAGGCAAATGATGCTCGACAGTGACGTCACATTTGCTCGATCGGCTAATGTTATTTGATTTCGCCTCTACATTATTGTTTTCTACAAGGGGGGGGGGGGGGGGGGGGCTCATCACAGGTACGGTGAAACCATAGAAGAGCCGCAGACACACCTTCGCAATTCCTGTCAAAGAGGCTTGTCCCTTTGCGTTTCCATTGATGAGTCAGATGCTTAGCACGACATGTCGCTTTGTGACATTGTGTAACACTAGGAAGGCCTTCGCAGACTGCGTGACAGTGCCCGCAGAAGCAGTTTTGTAATGTGTGTGTGTGTGTGTGTGTTTGTGTGTGTAGTTTTTTTTGTTTTCTATTTTCATTCTTTGCCTCTCTCTCACTTATCGCATCCCTTTACCCCTCCGCCGGTACAAGGTAACCAACCAGAGACAATCTCTAATTAACCTCTTTGTCTTTCTCTCTCTCTCTGGGACAGTAATATTCACGAGTCACTAATCCTTTTCACATCCTACATATAAGTATAATGATAGGGAGTCAGATAAATAGATTAATTTTATCGACTTGATGTAAACAGCACAGCGTCACTGACACGTTACGAAGAAAGCATGTACGACGCAGCATCGACCTTCACCCGCGTGTGGTTTACTTGTGACATTCGCGTTACCTTACGCTGCTTCGACTAAGGCGTGCCGGTTATTCTGGGAATTGCGTAAGCGATGGTGTATCCTTGCCTTCTGAAAGCCAGCAGAGGTATTCCGTAAATATGCACCGAGTGGAAGCGTTCATTTCGCCTACTGCTCAACTGCCGATTGGCTGGGCTGGAGTACCAGCGAGAAGGAAACGGGCATCCACAGCCAGTTTCCTAGTCTACGGTTCAACCCCAGCCAATCAGCCGTGGCTGAAATGGACAGTTCAATAGGTTGACACTCACAGAATAGCCTTCCCTCTCCCTTTTCCACTTACCGATAACAGGAAACTCGTGCGGCTTGATACCGTTGACCACGTAGCTGGTGGGCACATCGTTGATGTCCTCGCCCCTGACGATGTACAAGAAGTCGCTGGCCGGCGCCGCCTGGTTTGCCTTGTTCGCCTTCTGCGAGGAAAACGAGCAATCGGGCCTCGAGTGACAGTTGACAACAGGAGGGTACCGCACTTGGAAGTTTGTGGGTTCAGCAAGTTTCGTTTAACTGGGAATAAATGACCATAAAAGCTATGATCACAAAGCGTCTAAATACGTATAAGTGCAAACAGAAGACCACAGAATTGGGCAAGTTTGTTCACGTAAGCAACGGCGCGGCTGAATCCTAAGTAAGCAAAGTAGTCCGTAGCACGCCGTAAAGTGTTGGTATCTAATTTCAAGCGAACTTTCACTAACATTGAGCCGGCCGACGACCAACGCCGGAGCCGACTTTGGATTACTCAGGCATCAGGCCGGTTTAGCTAAGCAAGACTGGAATATCCACCTACACATATTCTAAATTTAACTTCAAATCTGCCGCGTAGTTTCTAATGCGCATTTATGCCTTCCGTTTCCCGTTGTTCTAGTTTCCTTTCAAATTCCGGCTCACCTCACGAAAACCTGTTGCGAGCTATTTGTCAGTTCGAAAGAACGCGCGAAGAAAGAAAAAGAAACCGGACCAGAAACGAAAGAGAGGAAACACAAGCTCGTAAAACAGGGGCGGAATGTGGGTACGGTCGCAGAACCCCCGCACTGCAACCCACTCGCATTACTCAACACAAACACCCATTCCTCCCTTCCCCTCCCCCCTCTTCCAACCCCTTCTCGCTCGGCCTGCTAGTCCCGTTTGAGGTACGCGGGTTATTTTAGGAGCGGGGTACCTAAGTCAAAACAAAAGCACCCTTTCTGTCTCGAAAGCTTTAGGAGCTGTCGTTACAGCTAGAGAAGGAAAGAGTCTGCCCTCGGGAGTTTTCGTTGCAGACGGCGCAACGGGGCTCGTCTGCGGAGGCACGCGCTTCGGTGATTCAGTCGGGCGCCCGCCAGCTGCCGAATATTTTGCGCAGGCGTCTGGTTGCGTGCCGTTTACGCCCTCCCCCCTCTCCATCTCTTCGCTTCGTCGGTGCCGGTTTGTCCGTGCCAGTTCTCGGACACGTGGATGCGAGCTAGGCCTGCCTACACCCAGCTGTGGCTGACGGCACCGCGACGATCGAGACCTTTGAAAGAAAGCGGCTGCTCAACACCACGTGTCTGCTCTCCGCGGGGCCTGTGCGTGCGACTTCGTTTAGAAGGCTCGATTTCGTACATCTCGGGCGACACGCGGCCTGCGTCTTGTTATTCGGGTGTTTCGTAATTCTTCCCTCGAAATCTCCTTCGGTTTCCGGATTTTCGTACTTCTCGTGCACGACGTATAATGTGGCTCGGTGAGTTTTTATTTTGGAAATCTACGCGTCTATGCAGCGAATCGTTCTAGCCCAAACTTACCTGCTTCTTGATACGTGGCTCCTAAGTCACTAAAGCATGAAACTCGCGAAGCTACAACGAAAAGTGTGCTGCGATCCCAGCGAGACGTTCGAAGAAAATAAATTCCATTGCCTACAAAGGCCGTCGCACCTTGTGCGAGCCGTTATGAGCCGTTATGTCCCGTGGAACGTGTATCTTACGCTAGGCCGTTACACTTGGTCAGACTGCTTCCTTCCCGTACCGAATCAGTGCTCTCGACTAGTAACGATATGCGAAATACGGAAGCATCAGGGCTCCGCTTCGCAGCAGTTTGCGACGTGTGCCTGATGTCGCGCCCAGGCCCTCGTGGCGTAGACGGGCATGGTGCTGCCTAAACGATGTAGGCACGAAGACCGAGTGCTACTACTGTACTACTACTACCAACCCTAGCTAGCGGCTCGTCGACCGGCTCCTGAGGCGGCGGCTCGCTGAGGAAGTCCCTGTTCTCGAGTTGGCTCTCGGTGCTGCTCTCGAAGGCGGCAGGCTCGTGCTGCTGGCAGCAGCGGTGCTTCTCGGCTCCCCAGAAGGCTTCGAGTTGTTGCCAGCAGTCGTCGTGGACGTCCCCGGATCCGTCGCACCTCGTCGGGTCGGCGTCTTCGCTACTGAGCAGGAGCAGCGATATGTTGGGCGCGTCGCATGCTGGAACGCTGCTGTACCGGGACACTCCTGTTTCCATCGAACGGCGGACTGATTCCGGTGATAAGCTGGCGCTGGCCGAGTCCTGCCAACAGGGAGATACTTCTCGCTCGACGGCTGGAGGGGACGTCCTCGTGAAGGGCCTCGTCTGCTGCTGGTGGTTGCTGTGTCGGGTCCCCCCTTTTCAGTGGATGCGATGAAGGTGGACCGCAAAAGAAAAAATACGGAAGCGGGAAAAAAATTTGTTCGCCGCCCGCCCTTTTCTTTTTCTATTACGCGTCGTTGCTGTTTTATCGGTCGGAGGCTTTGTGTGTCTCGCAGTAGATCGGAAAAGCGAGAACCGCAGCGAAGGGGATAAATGAAAAGTAAATCGGCGCTCTCTCGTCGATGGCGGCTTTGGTCCCCGGGGCGAAGCGGCGTAACCAACCTTCCGCGGAGTCGGAGCACAACTGACTGCGTGGACGACGGACGCGGAGGGCTTTTTTATAACCTTCGTTTCTGTTTGCACGCCGACGCGCAGGCGCACGCTCTGGGCATGCCGTGTTCACGTGAACACTTCGAAGAATCGGCCAACCAGAGCGCAGAGGCTCGCCCAGACGCTTCGCTCTGATTGGAGAACCGCTGCTGAGAGGAGAAGGGAGAGAAGGTCGAGAAAGAACTAGGAAAGCAAGAGCGCCGTAATCTGGCCTCACTTCCTCACCGCCTCCTTTCCCTTCTGTGCATCCTCTCTCGTTGTCTCGGGTTGTCTGCCTTTTCAGACAGACGGCGGAGGAAAAGAGTAAGAGAGAGAGAGAGACGAGAGGATGAAATGCCCGCCGCCGACGTGACGTCACCGAACGCAACCCGTTCGCCGCTGCGTACATTCTGGAAACGTCTTGATGATCTTGGACCCCCACCGTTGTTTGGGCGGCGGATCGCGGAAAGAACGTTATTTTATCTTCTTTTCATTTCTTTCGCTTGTTTTTCTTTCTCTCATTATGAGTTATCTTTTTCGCGAAAGTCACTCGGTCTCGGCGTCGTTGGCAGGCGGAAGCTTTGAATAGATAACGAGGCGTGGCAAAACGATCATAATTTAACGGTCAAAACTGACCAGCTTTGACAACGACGTGGCAGTAAATCCGCTTTAGTTCCCCTTATTTCCTTCACTTTTTTTCTTTGTGCAATAGCTTGAGGTGGTGCAAGAAAAAGTGATTAAACCGCCAAGAGGAAGTGATAGCCGAGGCAAAGCGGACGACTTTAGCTTTTCTTTGTTTAGCGCAGCTGTGTGTTTCTGTACTGCAGCGAACTCGGAAACGCAGTTAACATGAAGGTGCCGGTGATACGGTTGAGCAGACTACAATAAATGCAGACTCAATTGAAAGAGCACTGCGGAACGACTTCAAATCGTCTATGCTAACGTAATATTATAAGTATGAATTTTCGTTTTGTTTTGCCCACATGCTTACTCGGGGCTTAGCCAAAATATTTCGGAAACGACACACAATACGAGGAAATCTATATCAGCCGCGCAAATACACCGGCGTGGCTCGGAGCCAACTTTTTCTACGCGCTAGCCGATGAGCAGCAGATTAATAAGTCTCCGTTAGCATCGCCGGCATCAAGCGGGTGCTTCGTTTCTGTCGTCGTCGGAGTTCATCGCTGACTCGCGTCTTCTCGCGAGACATTTTATCTCGCCGAGGCATTTGAGTGACGATTCCGTTGTCCCTCGGTCGGCGTGCGCAGCTGTTGTGGAAAAAAACCGACAACGGTCGGCGCAGCTGCTGCTGTCCCAGTTTGGAGCGCATGCCGACGCTCCCTTGGCCTTCATTGTACGAGACCTTCATTGCACTGTAACAATAACAGAGATCAGGCTCAGTGAAAGGTATCCAACACTCGTTCAAATATACGTGCCTCTTCTTCCTTTAGGCATTCTTTTTTCTTCTCGCTTGTTCGTTTTGCTTTTTTCGTCGTTTCAAGCCAAAAGGAAATCCGCAACTCCCTCGAACGTTGACGTCTGACTCGCAGTTCGAATGATGTTGTCGGAGAAGTGCGTGTGCTTCCTTAAACGCAAAAGTGTCGCCACGTCGTCTGCTTCGCTATACGATGTATACGCGTCTTCCGGCATGGCGGGCAGACGGAGCACATCGAGAACAGCGCTGAGTGAAACTGCGTTATACCAATACAGCCCTTCGAGTACGACCGGTGAATCGATATATAAGAGGAGGCGACGCCTACGTTTAAACGAATGAGCGCGGGCGATTATGAGGTGAGAAGAGAAACGAAAGTATCTTAATTTTTTTATTATTTTTTTATAGTGCTCGCGCGAATTCTTCCGAGACCGTACAATCAACAATGCGGCCATTTCCTGCTAGCAAATGGCACGTTTTCGCTGCCGTAGGTGTGTCTGTAACTCTACCGCAATAAATACACGCTCCCATGCATTTCATTCTGCGTCTTCATTTTGCTTTTAGAAACATCGGGCGGTCAGTTAAGACCACTGTCTCAAAGTTAAACGAGAACATTTTCTTCCTTTTTTTCTTTCAAGTTGATATTATTTATTTATTTATTTATTTATTTATTTATTTATTTATTTATTTATTTATTTATTTATTTATTCATTCATTCATTCAAGACATTCTTTACAGAAATGCTTTGGGGGACGCGACAAAAGGCACTGATCATGCCTGACTGGGGCTCGCACACCCTTGGCAGCTGCGGTCATATGAGCACATAAATTAATAACAAAAAGTATAGAATAGAAAAGCCACAATTTGAGACACGGTAAAACTTAGACATCAACAACTCTTCTTTCTTTTTTTTACATCAATAGCATAAATACAGATACAATCAGACACATGATACAGGTATGTCGAAACAGCAGTCGTCCGGGTCCAGAAAATATACCGGATTTTCACAATGAAAAGTAGAGACTCCCAGAGTAAGCGGAAACCAACTAGGATCAGTCCGGCACGATTGTTAGTCTGTATTAAGAAAAAAAATCTGACCATTTTCCTGAAAATCTCCACCGAGGTAGCTGTAACGAGTGCTTCAGCTATTTCCGGATATTCGTTTAGTAGGTCTGGCATCATAAAACTTAGTTTTTGATCGCCATATTTTGTACGGGAACAGGGCCTGGGTATTAAATTCTTTCGTAGGCAGTACGGACTAGGTTTCACTTGATATTTGGTTTGGAAAGGTATTGTTTGGTGCTGATGAAAAATGTCTAGGGCCAGCTTATATTTGTACAATTTATGAATAGGCAGTATTTAATTTGATTTAAAGAAGGGTGTAGTGTCTTCCGAAAGTTCTAAATTTCCGATTGCACGCACCGCTCGCTTTTGCAAAGAAAAAAGACAGTCTATGTTGGTCTTAGTCGTTGTTGACCATACAAAAGAACAGTAACATAACCGGGAATGAATAAGCGCGTAGTATATATGTCTTTTCACCGCAGACAGGATATAATATCATACTTTATTTAAGATTCCAACAGCTCGGGCCCTAGCTCACTTCGGAGCTTGTCAACGTGAGGCGTCCATGAAATGTTTTCTTGAAGCGTCACCTCCAAAAATCTAACTGGCACAGATTGTTCGATGGTAACGTTCTCAAGTTTTAAATCCAAGTTTACAGTTGGGTGCTCTCCTCGCGGCCGGAAGAGTAAGTATTTCGTTTTACTGATGTTTAATTGAAGTCTATTACATTGAAGCCACAAATCCAGACCTGTTAGCCATTCGTTAGCTCGACGAAATACCTCTCTGACATGAGTGCATTCTTTTCCAATCGAGTGAGCCCATTCCCTCCGAAGCACGTTGCCCTGAACAACGCAGCTGTTTCCGGTTTGAAATAATTGAACGACACGCATAGCACGCAGTGCAATCGTTTCCCTCGCCACATTGTTCGAAAGCTGGTGGTACACACATCGACGGAACCGCTAAGGGCGATCGGCCGGGCCCGCGGAGTCATGGCAGAACGGTCACGTGTATACAGGCGTGCTTCTCGTTGCATTACCGATCACCCGAGCTGATCTCTTCCAACGGCAGCACAAACGTACGCAAAGAAGAAAAGAAAAGTGGGAGAGGAAGCTACAGCCTGTGTTTCTTCTTCTTTTTATTTTTTTTCACGAATGAAAAGAAAGTTCAGTCAGTGACTGGGCTCCGCAGTACTTTTCCGTCGAGAAACAAGGGCGGCTTCGTACGGCGAGTCAATGACCACCGCAGGGCGCTTGCTAAATGGAACGCAGACGGGATAATTGCCCTCGGAGGAAGAGCAGCCTGCCCGCGGCCCGGGGGGATTACTTCAGTGCGAGTTCGGCTCCGAGAGAGTTGTGATGCCCTGATATATTTCCATGTTTCGCGTATGGAATGTGCGGGGCTGCGTCAGGGCGGTTGGGTGGTGAGCGACCTTACCCTAGCAAAGCTTTCCTAGTTTTTTTTTCGTTTATATTTATTGCTGCACGCGAGGTTGTATATGTGAAGATGACACGGACGTTGGAAAAAATGGAAAAAAATGAGTGTATCTGTACTATGTATACTACAAGGTTAGTCATTTATTTATCTTTTTCACAATACTGCCTGCCAGATTAACCCAAGCAGGAGTGGAATACGATGGAAAAAGAAAGAAAGAAAAAATACGGGGGCCTGACATACAGCATTAATAATAAAAAAGATAACATCTGTGAGTGTTCACACTAACAAATGAACAGGCTTGTATCTGTGCGCCTGTATACATGTAAATTCAAACGAAAAGCAGACAAATGTAACAACGTATGTTCAAGTGCCTTGAAAAAATCAGTGACCTCAAAAACAGCTTTAGGAAGGGCGTTCCAGTCGGAAGTCGTCCGTAGGAAAAAAAAGGCTGTTTAAATACGTGAGTTATTGCAAAAATATGTTTCTGTGCTTGATCATGTGTCTGTCCAGTAATTTGGGTACTTGTGAGTTAGACATATGGACGTATCGACATGTCTAATTTGCCCGTTAAAATATTATGCAAATACACATATGCGAGCATATTTTCTACGCATTTGTAAAGTTTAAATATCATTATCACGGAGAAGCATAACAGGGGAGTCATTCCTTTTACATTTCTCATAAATAAATCTGACAGCTTTCCATTGTAACATCTATAGCTTTTATATACGCTGTTTGATTCGCGGTCCCCCTCGACTCCCCCCCCCCCCCCACCCCCAATCTCGGAAACATATTTTATTTCAGAGGTCGCGTATGTATCCTGTACCAACAACATGAACTTTGTTGGAGCTTTTGATATAATTTCCTCCTTAATAGACACAACTTCCTAAATGCTCTTGTTCTAACCATAGCGACTTCAACAAAAATTACCAGACGGAATAACTCCGGCGCTGTAGTGTTGATGGGAGCTACAACCATGTTGTTTTGACCAGTGTGGGAATTATGGACATTAAATGGGTTTGGGCCTAAGCTTCGTTCTAGTGGCTTTAAACGGCTTCGGGACTTTGCAGACTCATCCCTGTAAACGAAGCACTGCATTGTAAATCCATCATTTTGCAGTGATTGCGCATGCTTGCAGAGACGTATACTGCCTTCTGTAGTTAGAAAAGAAAATGGGATTGCTTCTTAATTGAGGACAATAGAGGCCCACAATGCTCAGTATATGAAGCCACAAGCACGCATATCAGACAAAATGCGTACGCACTAACCAACATTTACAATGTAGCGGAACGATCGAAGTGCCTGAACACCCTATAGTGATTTCCGCAGGAAACTCTAACCAGCCGCTTGCGAAAGCATTTGTTTCTTCAGCTCACCTTGTTCGCTCTGTAAGGCACAGCGCGGCTGTACCGTCGTCGCCTTCATGCACAGACACCTCGTAATGCCATATTGGCCGCATTTCATATTACATGTGTTAAATAGTAGTGTGCAGGTGCGTTTTCTGTAGAAACCGGATAATTGCGTGCACTGTAGGACAGGCTTCCCCACGAGAAAATTGGCCGCACTATTTTTTTTTTTCTGTAGGCACCCCGACATTCCCTAGCATTTAGAGTATTAAAGCTGCCGTATAGTTCACTGACTGAGACAGACCGAAAGTCTATTCAGCCTGACTCACTGGGACTCGGACTCGCAGGACGCACAATGACAGTCTGTTTTGTTTTTGCACTCGCGCCTCTGTGTGACACTTACGCAAGCTGAGTGCGATACATATGGTGAACTAAACTTAGGCGGTGCCCCTAACTATTTGTTTTAGCGTTAATTCCACCACCACCCCGACGATATGCGACTGCCAAATTAAGTCCTCTGCCACATAGATATCTCAAGTCAAACCTGTTGTGCGTCAACTTCACCGCGTTCCAGTTTTTGCGATCTCGTTATTAAATGGCCGTCTCCGGTGGCGTTTCTCGTGCAGTGATGCGTATTTAGGTAGTGTGTTGTATTGCCGACGGAGTGTTTTCCGCGCATACGCTTATGTAGTGCCCAGTAAGTATACTACGAAAGATCGTTACACTAAACCTGGTTCGCCAAATTTTTCAACAATACTTCTCTGTTCCCGGAAAGCGCGTGTTAAACGCAGCGATCGTCTCGCGTTTTCAGCTCGTTGTAAACACACATGCAGCTCTCACTTCCTACCTTATGGCGTTGCGACCTTTTAGGCGCCTCGGGTGTTGACGCCTAAATGTTCTATTGTGTTCGCTGGATCTTTTTCAGCGCCGAGTTCGAGAAAGCGCGCACCGAAATAGCGCATGACTGTGGCCGAGCGTATAGCTTATTACGAAACTACTCTGCGCTAGGCTGTCGCTTGCGCAGCTGCTTCTTTTAACGCAGCTGTTTGATACGAAAACGATAATTTTTGTCTTGACCTTTTAGTATAACGCTTCGTCTCTACGTTGATGTTCCTTCTCTTCGGTTATCCTCTACTCTAAACTGCAACGACGAGTCCGATATCAAATCATACCACTGCAGAATTTGCGAACATTTGCATCGAGACCTAATAAGTAACGTCAGTTATTCCTTTTATCTCACTGTTTACGGCGATGAGAAGTGCTATACGGATTTGCTCACGCCATCCTTGCGCAGTTGACTTTGAAAAGAAATGAGTTTTCTTCTTCTTTATTCAATGGAGGCTTGCCTCTAGATGATAAACAGCGCAGTGCTTAAGTTACACGAACGAGCTTCCCTACTATTGGTTCAAGGCTTCTGCGACAACGTTCGCATTGCACGCCGGACATATCTGGCACTTTCGTTGATGCCTATTGCTTCGGAAGTGATTCGCCCGAACACTGAGTTAAATTCCAAAATGTAACTAGTTTTAGCTATGTAGTCAGCTATGAGAAATAACTTTAAACAATACCTTGCAGTCATCTGTGTGCAGGCACATTTTTTGCCTTGGCCATCAGATTGCATGTGGAGTGTCGAGTCCTATCGGTGGCGCTGACAGCACTTGTGAGTTGAGTATCGAACGACGACGGAATTTTCAATGAACCAAAATGTCCGAAGGGTCACGCAAGTAGACGAAATGGAATAACCAGGCAGAATGAATATTCAGACAGTCCTAACATCCAACGAGAAAGGACTTCAAAGATGGGATATTTAATCTCGTTGGAGATTTCAGGCTTCGCTAGAAGCACCCACGTAATCGTGACAATGCACTTTGTGATCATGGCACTGAGTTCTTCCAAACCTTTTCGTAGCTTACCTCGCCCGCCTCAACAAGTGCTATTGAAATTCATATCCGGACAACATTCGCGCCTTTACACTTACACTCCAAAAAAAGTTTAGATCATCTGAGTCGTATCCTGTTCCACGATAATCGTCATCTGTCTTGCCCGCATTTCCTTTCTTTAACGCTGCGAACCCTGTACTTCAAGTCACGAACGGGTTGCGCGTTATGAGCGTGACACAGCATTCTAGACAGAAAAATAGCGAGCGCTAAGTTTTCAAGAAAAGAAATGCAAGCAAAGCAAATTACGATTATCGTTGTGGGACGAGATAAGCCCCGAAGGGTGTACACTTTTTGAAGAGTGCAGCACAACATTCACAATAACAGTAATTTAGAAAAAAAAAAGCAATATACCTCGACGTCACTGCACAAATCCTCGTGGCAGAATGTCTTGCAGGCGCTTTTTGACGAGTACACAAACAGGCTGGTGTCCCTCAATTCGGTGGACTCGTGCTCGGGCATTGCGAAGCGAGGCTTCAGCTCCGATATGCGCGCGCACTCCAGCGACAGCAGTTTGAGAAAAGAAACCGGGGGGGTTTCCTGGTGATCTCGCTCTTTTATACCAGAAGCAGTTGTCAGCGATACTGGGAAATACCGGGCCCTATATCTACCTCTCGGCCAGGTCAAAGCGCCCCGACCTAAGAGTTAAACACTACCCTCCCTCTCTCCCCCTTTCTCGAACGCGTCCAGCAGCCACCTACGTGACTACCGAGCAGACGATCCTCTTTGAGAAAAGTAAACATCAAAAAGAAGAAGGAAAGCAGCGAAGGGGTTTGCACATTTCGTCTCGAAACCGCAATCTTTACATGACGAAGCAGAATTCACCAACCTCCGTCATGCGGTATCTCGTCCTGCTTCTTAAGCCCTCCCCCCCTTCTCTCCACGCCACGGCCTCCACGCACGCACGCATGCACGCACATGTCACCTCCAGTCCATATCGAAGTCTTGCTCTCTCTCTCTTTTGACTGGGCAGCGATAAGGGAGCCTTGCAAGACGCTCTGTATACGCGGCGAGCGAGTCTGGGCAACTCCGCATATCGGACAAAAAAGCAAGCGAACAAAACGTCCCTCTAATCTCTCTTGTCTGGCCGCGTCAGCACGTGTATAGGCAGGTCCTCAAGGCACGCGACGCTGATAACGTGCTCCCCCCGCCCGCGCAACGTCGTAGGCTGAGTGACTCAACAAATTTCTTTCTATTAGCGGAGTGTTATTGCGTTCAGACGACCATCCATTCCATGAGCTCACTGTAGTCACTAAATCACACGAAACAAGCTGATTGGTCAAGTACGTACGGTGAAAATTTGCTATACCAAGTGTGCGACACACACACACACATACATACGCGCGCGCGCGCGCATTCAAAAGTTTTTGTGTTGTCCACATATTGTGCATACACGCACAATGTGTACAATATGCACTCAACACGAAGGAGCATTACGACAGCTGGTCATGCGCGCCCCAGGCACTTCATGACAGCGTTATAAAATAAACATGTGGCTGAGAGCGGCGCTTTTCATCGTCTATTTATTTCGAGTTGTGTGCCTCACTTACTATGCATGAAGTATTCCCTATGCCCATCCCGAAGACCAAGGTGTATGGTCTTAGAACACCATCCTTACCGCTGTATGCTGTTTTGCTGTGTATATTTCCCCCTGTCAACCGACTCCTCAGGTAGCGCTTATCGAGCTGCAGTATGTACAGATAAGTAAATAATAACCTAGGCCCTCTCCTCAGCAAGTCATTAAAAAAAAAGTAATTTTAACGCTTTTTCTCACAATAAAATTTTAACATCCTTTGAAAGAAAAATAAAGGCATAGCAGAATTACCCTTGCGGATTACTTCAATTACTCCCATGTAAATCATGTTTTGGAAAGGATGTTAGGCACTGGCAAAAACAAAAGCGAGAATTTATGCTGTTAAGCGACCGAAACGAACAAGCAGGCCACACAGCGCCCCCTAGATAGTACAAGGCCTGTGCTTATGACGTTATGGCCTGTGCACTGTGCTTTATGACGTCACGCTACTGTGCTTGAAATTTACAAATTCCAAGTTTGGTGTGACGAAAGCGATGACGTCAAAATCACCGCTGCTTACTCGGGAGTTTCCCTATTATGTTATATGGCAGTCGGGCCAGATGGCATGACGTCATGGTTCGCAGTGCGCAGGCCTTGTGCACCCTAGCTGGCGTTGGCTACAAGGACTCTGTAATTGTTGGATCTCTGGATAGACCTCGACCATTTGTTGTTGTTTGACGTGTACCCAAAGAACGGTACAAGATAATTTTTCTTTTTTCGTTGCGACCCGATCAGCATGCAGTCGCCACGTCTGGGATTCGAATCCCTGACCTCCTCGCAATGGCGTAGCCAGTCGGTGGCATAGTGCCGTAGCCAACCTCCAATTTCATGGCATCGTCGCCACCTGTCCTCACTTTTCGCGTCTTTTCTCCTGGCATACTGCGCCTCCTTTTGCCATAGCAGTAGAAGTAGTAGTAGTAGTAGTATGAGTAGTAGTTGTAGTAGTAGTAGTAGTAATAGTAGTAGTAGTAGTAGTAGTAGTAGTAGTAGTAGTAGTAGTCTGGAACTTTATTACAGGCTTAAAGGAGTAAGAGATCGGAAAGAGAAAGAGAAAGCCGGTCTTGCATCTTGACACTCCGGCGAGTAGATTGCTCAGTCCAGAAGTACCGCAGCAGACGTCGCCCGTCGACCCCGCTCCACAAGTCACAGCTGGTCTAACAATGAGAGCGGCCTTTTGGTATTGCAGAAGGGTGATTTACTAGTGCGGTTGGGCTTGGTTTCCTCTTTGGTGTACCATTAACCAGTTTTGCGGAAAAGGTACAATCCTATAGTGGGACGACAAACAGGAATAATGTCAAGCCAACCATTATTTGACACTTACATGTCTAAATTACGAGAAATATAATAGTGAGTGCAAGTGCATGGTGGTGAAGCGAGAATACGTACATGAGGAGAAACGAAGCAAAGGCGTGACAAACGAAAGAGGGGCTTCCCACGCTATAGCTCTTCGTAAAACACCGCCGCAATCATCTTAGGAACCCTGGACTGAGGGTTCTCCCACACTGCTCTCGCCGTTCAAATATTAATAATAAAGATGTTTTACTCTCTCTCTCTTCGTGAACTCTTGCGATTTGGACCACGTCTGTTCAGGGGTACTGGTTAGCAGCCTATCGACAATGATTATATCGGCATACAGAAGTAACTTAAGAGATAAAACGTAGTTATGTTCAATAGCATATTCCGGACAGTTAAGAACGGGGCAAGCGTGAAAAAAATATACGTTGACGACATGCTATTCGGTGGTGTGGATCGGACGGCAAATTCTCAAAGGTAAACAACCTTTCTCCGCAGTATAAATGCGAAATGGATATAAAGAAAAGTTATTTGCCAGGCTAGACTCACTCAATGTTTTCTTTAAAACTGCCCCGTTAAGATTCATAAGATCTATGGAAGAGGTTTCAGATGCCGGCATTTTCCTTAGTGCACGTGATTCTGAGGTTGCACATCTTGGCACGCAAAATCGCAGACGCGGCGTCCAGAGGGCTTATCGCTACTCGTAGCTGTCTGCCGCCGGACACTCAGAAACGGCGATAACGCGCGGTACTTCGTCATCCCGTTCGAGTGCCAAGGGAGTTTCCGCTGCCGAAAGATAACGCAAAGTGCGTACACAGCGCGCTGCCGGTGAACAGAGCACGCGCACTTCCGTCGGAGCCCTTCCCTGTATTCGAGATGTGTATGTGTGAACCTCTCGTACCTTCCATTTTATCATTGCAAAACGTTCAGAGCTTTACGCCGGTGAAGACGTTATCTGATAAGCGTGTGGTTTCGTAGGGGATTTGCACGGGACACTCGGGGCTCACGGATATGCATTAGTGACACGCATTGCTTTGATTTTTTTTCTCTTCTTTCTCTTTTTATTCCCTTTAACCCTTTTCCTAGCAGAGGCTACCAAGCCGGTACTTACACTGGCTAACCTCTTTGTCTTTCTTTCATTTGTCTCTTTCTCTCTCTCTCTCTCTCTCTCTCTCTCTCTCTCTCTTGATGTAGAGAACACTAGCGAGACCAGCTGCATACTATAGGCTCCCTGTAGAACGCTCTTTGAGATAAGCGTTTGCCAGGCTTACTGCTGCCCTGGGCGAGATACCTCGAGACACCTATTACGTTGCCCAGCAAAGGAAACTCTTCGAGAGATCATGTGAATGTGTTTGCTAGGTTTGCTCAGTTCTCACGAACTCGGGATCTTTATTACGCTTTCTGCGTAAGAAGCTCCAGATAAGCCACGTGACACATGTTTGCCAAGATCGCCTCTAAACGTACGTGCCACGTCCTCATTCCCTGCCTCCGTGAGACACTCTCTCATTTCGGGTGGTAGTGTAACAATGTTTGCCAAGTTAGGCGAGCTTCTAGCGAGGAATATAATGCCGGAATAGCGATATTTGAGGCTTGCGCCATTTTTGGGGCACAGATAGCGGGCTGGGATTGCACTCGGCCCTATAATGGCTCCGATGCTGTGTTACCCGCGTTCTCGCAACTTCCGCACTTGTGGCTGTTTATAGTCGGCAGTGTTGTTCTCATTAAGCAGTGACATACGAAACACCGACTATTTCATTCATTCATTCATTCATTCATTCATTCATTCATTCATTCATTCATTCACTCATTCACTCATTCAGACAGACAGACAGACAGACAGACAGACAGACAGACAGACAGACAGACAGACAGACAGACAGACAGACAGACAGACAGACAGACAGTAATAAGGAGCGAAATACGAAAAATTGACCATATTCCAATGTAGCCGTCAAAAAGCGGAACTCGTGGCTTGTATATAAATGTCTATATAGGACCGAAAGGCAATATCTATTCTGTATGCAGGTTGTCTCACGTAACTCGAGCCAAGGCTTCAAAAATGAAAGGCACGTCGGGCGCGAACAGGACCTAACGTATAGTTTATTTACCTTGCGCTATGCACTGGTAGACATTAACAGGAACGAACCGTGCACTGTTTGTAAAAGAGGAGACGAAGTGACACGTTGGCTGCCGTTTTTTTTTACTTGAATGCAGTTGTTTGCTTGTAGTCAAGCGTACAATCAGGACTCGATGGCAACCAAAGGTCAGTGGGACGCCTCACATTGGGCGTTCACGGGAAGATTGCAAATGAAGCCTTGCAGGGTGATTTGGGCTGGACAAGATTTAAAGTGAGGGAAGCTCGCAGTAAAATTGAGTATGAAGAACGACTGGGGAATATGGAGGAAAGTAAATTGACTGGAAGAGTGTTCAGATAGTTGTACAGGAAAAACTTTGATCCACAGTGGAAGAAAAGAACTAAGAAGCTTACCAGCAAGCATGCGAAATGTGTGGTGTGCAACATGGCGACAAAGAACATCAAGCGGAAATTCAGAGAGGCTCAGATAATCTCATGGGTGGCGGCAGTGGAAAAGGAGCCTGCTATGAGTAACTATATAAGGGCAAAAACGAAATCAGGAAAGAAACAATTTATGATAACTCAAAAGGAAGCTCATTACTTTTCGAAGCGCGATCACGACGCCTTAGAGTACGCACTTATAAAGCGAGATGAAACAAGGAAGAAGAAGCATGTGCTTGCTGTGGTAAAGCTAGGGAAACGATGTAGCCCGTTTTATTGGAATGTGAAGAACGTGAAGCGGTCGATTTAGGCACCGCTGGATTCTTTGAAGCGCCTGGGTTCAGCGAGAGCCGGGGGAAAGTAAACATGTATGCAATAGACATTAGTAAGAGGCGATTGGCAGATTGGTGGAAGAAAAGTAGAGAAACGAAAAACAACGGAGGCGTATAAAGACAAAGTTCCTAATAGGGGTTCAGAAAGTTTGGTGATGGGAATTGTTCGTGGGTTTCTTTTCTTCATTTCATTTTTTACATATGTAGGATATTAGGCAATATAGTAACAAGAGGTTGATAGCGCCACCCACCGCCCCGCTCCAAATGAGACGCTCATAGCATCCATCCATCCATCCATCCATCCATCCATCCATCCATCCATCCATGTGCAGCGCTCAAGCTTGCAATTTCTTAGCAAGCACCTGTATACGCTCACCCGTTCTTGAAAAAAATTAAGACAGTTCTCGACGTCGCGGTTTAGAATCCGGCGGGAGCTTTTCTCGCAGGCACTTAGCATGGTATAGCAAAGCGGTGTCGCTCTACGTAAATCAGCTCGTGCATGACTGCGGTTTCCACGCATGAGCAATCATGCAAGGAATTCCATTGTTCCTACGTCATGTGTCACGCGCTCCTTTCTGAACGCTCGTGCAGCCGCAGATGTACCCTTTCGCCCCTCCCCATACAAACCTGCAAACACGCCCACGCACGCACGAACGTACACCTCCCCTCACCCCCGCTACACGCACGCACGCACAAACGCACAGCGCATACTTCTCACATCTCCGCGGGACATTAGAAACGTAATGCATGGGCCCTCACAAATATGATTAATGAATACGAGCTTAAGAATTTTACCAGAGCGCCTTGTATTTACACCATGTCTGCTCGCTGTCTGCAGTTTCACCAAGTGCCTGCGGCGTTCTTCAAGAATATAATCACTGTTAACGCTGTGGTGACGCTCCGATTTAGGACGTAAACGAAAGTAATATTCAGCCGAGCCCGGCTGCGTGTACTTCCTATGTTTCTTGCAGCTATTAATAGCAACTGCTCTAACAAATAATTACGGGATTTGGCGTATTTACGGCGAGCACTTTAATGCACTCAGTAGTATCCACACAAGCCTTACTCACGCCTACCTGAGAGGATTCTGTGAGTATCTCTTCTACACTCATCGAATACCAGATTGGCAACAAAACTCGTGCGGCAAAGCGTTGTGTGAGCTCTTCACACACTAATGATCATGTAAACTTAACCCAACCACACACAGATAGATAGAGAAGCGGGCTAGCAATTCTCTCCCAAGAGGGACACGACTCCCACCCGTTTGCAGAGGTGAAGAGAGAGAGAGAAAGAAATAGCGAAGAAGGAGATAAAGAAATAGGATGGCACACCACAACACATCACATCACACGTAGAGTATACGAGCATTTCATATTGGCCAGTTGGGTCACGTGGTTGAGGAGGAGGAGTAAACTAAGAGAAGGCAAGGATGGTAGCCAGGAATGCGTTGGCTATCCTACTCTGGGGGACGGAAAAGAGGGAACAAAGAGTTAGAGAGAGGGTGGGTGGTAGAAAAGACGCGGTGAGCTCGCGGAGGGCCTGAGCAAATCAAAGGCGTTCACATAGGCCAGCCGCCCGCATAAAAGACAAAAGTGCCTTCACAGCTTTGTGGGCTGACGAGAGAGAGGGAGAGAGAGAGAGAGAGAACAATTTTACTGTATGCCCGGGATGGGGTCAAGGGAAGGGGAAGAGGCGGGAGATCCTCTTCTGTCTTCTTCCCCCATTAGGCGGCAGCGAGGAGCCGTTATGCCCCGGTGGCGTCTTCAGGCATTCGGACGAGCGATGGGGACGGTCTTCAAGTAGCAAGATTTCTATAGTTGATGGCAACCTAAGAATACAGAACAAGCTCCCCTCCCCAAAACGCAGTGCACCTGCCTTTTACCACTGAAACAGAGTTCACTGAACAAGCTAGAGGCCACTCACAGCTTAATGAATTTGCTCTGCATATGTAAATGCTAGGCTAAATGCAAAATAAAAGCTTGTCGTTCAAAGCTTAAGTGCCACCTTTGGCCGAGCACTGATGTCGGTATAACTCACAAAAGCAACACAGATGTTGAGTTTTGTCCTACAACCAGAGACGCAAAGACATTCCTGTGCGGAGAAAACAGCCGTTTTAAACGTGTAGTGCCACTTGACATCAGTGCACTAAGCTAACCTAATTGCCTGGCGCATCAATGCAAATTGCTGTTGAGTTGGACAGCGTTAAGTGCTCCATTTCGCAGAAAATCCGGTGTCGGCGTCGGACATCGATTCAACGGTGAGGTGAGCTAGGCAAAGGGAGTGTGGAACTCAATTGCGAACCACGCTATTTTACCACCAAAGTTGCTCATACTTTGTCTTTAATTCTCTAAACGTTATTCGTCGGAATTTTGAGAACTGCCGCCCACAAACAGATATAAAGGAAATAGAAAACACCGAAAGCGTATATCCTTTATGTTAGTTCTTCAAAGACTGAAATATTAGAAGCGCGACACACTAACACTAGATCGATCCACGAAAGAGGTTGCGTTTCAAGCAGAAAGCTTGCCTTCGTGCGTAGCGTTCGGAGCCAGCGCTTCCCGGTAAACGTTACGGTTACATAAACTGCAGTTGCCGGGACCCATGAAAAGCAATCAGGGGTCTTTGAATGCTATCGCGTTCCACTCTTAAAGGTGAAGCTCAAGCGTCCACCAAAGTTTTGTTTTTTCGCTTGTAGCCGACTATAGCAGGACATGTTTATGAGCTTCATATCGAGTTGGAGCACGAGCTTTCGGAAACTGGAAACAAGCGCAGTTCGAGGAAAAGTAAGCTGCTGGAACTCACTCAGCAGCGCACAGCGACAACTCTAGAGATTTGGGCATTCGGTGTGTGTTCAAGCGTCTCGATGCAGTGGCCACAAGCCGGGCACGAATGGCCCGCTGCGCGTCGTTGCCGGCGAAGACAGTGTGCTACCTTAATATGCACAACTTGAGCAATAATGGAGACTAACTACGACGGATTAAAGGAACGCCCCGAGATTAGTGTACGGTACGATCCCTTGGAGACAGGACTGATGAAGGTGTGAAATCCAACACGTTTCGTGGAAGCTCGAGCCCACGTGTGTAATGAAGTGCGCCATCGGTCAGTACTATAGGCGCCTGCAAACTACGGAGTAAAGTATGGCAGTTGTTGAAGCACTGGCCACAAACTCTACTTTCTCTTTGAATTTTGCCTTCGTTTTCTCGTTTGACGTACAGAGCTAAATTTACGTGAGTAGAGGCAAAAAAGGAAATTACACCAGCTGAGCTAGGCAATCCAGTGCAAGTAGAAGAAAAAAGACAGAGTAAAAGGAGGTCATTCTGAGATCCGCGGCATACATGACCAATATGCCTTAAAAACTGTTTACACTCTCTTAGGGCCTACCTTGTTCCTCAACAATAACCATAATCTGTCGTGCCCACTTTCATTATTTAACATTGTGCGTTCGCTAGTTTCCAGTGCAGAACGGTACGTCATGCCACTACCGGGTGCGCAGAGTCGTAGTGCTTGCAAAAAAGGATAACGGTTATAGTCAACGTCGAAGACTTGGCGACCGTGACGTGTTTCCGGCTGCCGCAATTGCTTTCTGTGTTTCCGATGCACAAAAACATGGCCTTCGAGATCAGATTCTGTTACTTCGTATTAGACATCAATCCATCCCCGATATTCAGCAACTGGAGAGCTAATGCTTTCTTTCGTGTTATTGAGAATATCTGATATGTCGGTGTGCTTATCGCGGTTTTGTTAAAAAGCTAGGACAATGAGCGCTGATAAAGGGTGGAATGTGTCATTCACCTCAAATTACGTTCGTTCCTTAGGAGCTTCATGATATTTTTCGAAATGCAAAAACGCTCATGTGCATAGATTTGGGTCACGTTAAAGATGCCCAGGTGGTCAAAGTCCTCCACCATGGTGTGTCTGATGCTCAGATCATGCTTTAGGCACGTAAAGCTTCAGAATTTGATTTGGTTTACGAGCTTCAGGAAACGTCTCCAAAATGAGGTATCCTAGCAAAGCAGGTCGTTTATGCAAAAACGCTCATGCGCATAGATTTGGGTCACGTTAAAGATGCCCAGGTGGTCAAAGTCCTCCATCACGGTGTGTCTGAAGCTCAGATCATGGTTTAGGCACGTAAAGCTTCAGAATTTGATTTGGTTTATGAGCTTCACGAAACGTCTCAAAAGTTAGGTATCCTAGCAAAGCAGGTCGTTTAAGCTATATCAAATACTTCGATTTCGTTGTCCACTAGGTATATTACGCAGGATACACTAGATTTTATCACTTCTAATTAAAACAAGCGTGGACAACGCAGCAGCCGGAGCAATTAAATAGCGATTGAAGCCAAGGCATCGTTTGTCTTCGTCTGCTGTTTCGTATTTTATCCTTGTCACAAGTCACACTGCAATAACTACAACAGTACAAGAATAACATTATGGGCCGCTTGCACTATGTCTTTTCCAAATTTGTCTCCCTCCCCGTTGCGTTGCGCAGTATGACTCGACTAAAACGACTACACACATCTTGAAACTGGAAAAGCCCACAAAGACGAGAACCATGAGAGTGGACAGGACGAAGCGCACTGAAATATTGTGAGTCAGCGCTTCGTCTTGTCTACTCTCTTCGTTCTCGTCTTTGTGCGCTTTTACAGTTTCGAGATGCAACTAAGCCCAGTAATCTATTCTGTTACACTACATATAACCACAACAGGCATCTACTGGAAGACTACATACATCCACAATATGAATCTAGTGCACGTCTATACATCCACATGATGAACCTAGTGGGCGTCTGTAGACAATCACCATCAGCATCGTCCTATATTTATGCCCACTGCAGGACGAACGCCCCTCCCTACGATCACTCAATTGCCCCTCTCTTGCGCTAGCTGATCGCAGCTTGCGCCTGCAAATTTCCCAATTTCCTCATCCCACCTAGCCTCCCACCCTCCTCGACTGCGCTTCCGTTCCCTTGGCACCCCCATTCTGCAACTCCAAAATGATCAACCGCTCATGTACCAATCATATATCCGGTCTATATCCATTCGCAAAGTTAAAGGGACACTAAAGCGACACAATAAATCAGTTTAGACTAATGAAGCATTGTTTGAGATCCCTGCAGGCAGTCATTTCAAAAAAATAGTTTGATTATTAGATGAGAAAATGAAAGTCCAAGTATCAGTATTTGAATTCCGCGCCGAAACCCCAGTGCCAGTACGTCAGTGTGACGTCAGGGATTCCAAAGTATGTTTTCCTATTTGGGCCGCGTTGGCTGAATAAAAGTTCCCGAAACTTGCCATGTTTAATATTTGGTTCCTTTAGAACACAGTGTAGTCAATCTGTACCGCTATGTGTAATTAGTAGGCCCTAGAAGATGCCATCAAAATCCAAGACGTCACAGCCCCCAGGTGCGGGAACTTAAGCAGGCGTCGCCACCCGCATTTCGTTCTTGCGCTTTTTCTGGCTTACCAATAATAATAATAATATTTGGGGTTTTACGTGCCAAAACCACTTTCTGATTATGAGGCACGCCGTAGTGGAGGACTCCGGAAATTTTGACCACCTGGGGTTCTTTAACGTGCACCTAAATCTAAGCACACGGGTGTTTTCGCATTTCGCCCCCATCGAAATGCGGCCGCCGTGGCCGGGATTCGATCCCGCGACCTCGTGCTCAGCAGCCCAACACCATAGCCACTGAGCAACCACGGCGGGTTGGCTTACCAAACGTCTTGTAGTTGTAAGAGTGGTGTTTTTGGTGTTTTAGAACGGTAATTTACTGACGCAGAAGAAATAATTTCTCAATTTAGTCTCCCTTTAAGACCCGAGCCGGCGCAGCCTGTCTCCGCCGGCTCCGACCGACAGATCTCGCGAGCACCTCGTGAGCGCTCGGCGTAACCCAAGAAAGCGGTGATCCCTCCACGTCCGGTCGTCGCTCGCACACAATACACAATGCGGGGCAAAAGGAATGCGACTCGGCAGCGTCGGCACCGGATGCAAACCGAACCGATGTTCGAAGGCCGCGGCTGCACGACTTCCTGCTCGCCGGTGCGAGACGACGGCTCGATCGTGACGAAGTCGAGAACGCCCGTCCCACGTGGTCTGTAGCCTCTGCCGAGGGCCCCGATGTGCGGGCCGTGCGCAGAGAATCTATACGCAGCACCGCCGGCAGGCTTGCGCGTCCCGTGGGACCGTGCCGTCGCGGGTGCGAGGTGGTGGTAGTCGGATCAATCTCGCGTGTCGCTGGCTTCCGCTTCTCTCTCTGTGTGTCGTGTCTGGTGTCGCGTGTCACTGCCAGAGGAGAAGGACGAACTGCGTTCGGCGCATGATTGGCGGATACATCGTCAGTGCCAGGCAGTGTGACCAAGCTGGATTTGACCGTGGTAGTTGCGATTGAACCTCTTCTGATGGAGCCGCTAACTGACAGGCACGAGAACTCATTTTCGATTGGATGGATGGAGAGACAGGAAGAGAAGCACTTTATTGGAAGCACGATGTGTTCAACGGTGCAATTGCGGATTTCGTTGTCTTCACCAGTTACTCGCTGCTGTACGGATGAATAAAATAAAGCCCCAACACTATAGGCGCTCCTTATTGCACATCAAAACGGAAGGAACCCCTCATGCACATTATGGGGAAAATTATTTCGCAAGTCATAACTACTTCCTTGTGATTTCTTTCGCTCTTGTTGGTGATCGTTATACGTATGATGTCACAACTTTTTTTTAATGTGGTCTAATGCGTAAAGGCACGACAACTCAATTTCAATTGGATGGATGGAGAGAGAGGAAGAGAAGCACTTTATTGGAAGGCAGATGTTTTTTTTTTTTTTTTGCTATGTGCATATGAACGCTGACAGTTGACATACTACTTTCCATGGGGGGAGTGGGCAGGGAGGGAGGGAAGCAGAAGAGACTCCAGGGGAGAAGGCAACTGCAGGTGGAGAATGGAAAAACAATAAAATTTATATAGAGCTTGTGAGTAAGTCTGATGATATTTGCCGGTAAGGGGATGGCGGAAATTTCGTGCGCCAGAAGCACGGTATTCGCTAGCGTTTCTTGCGCGGGGTGTGGTATTCTTCCCAGTGTCAAAATCCGTAAAGTTTTCGAATTACCGCAGCCATCTAACCAGTTCGGATTGACTCGCAGGGCGTCTACACTTTCCTTTAGTGTTTCAGCATGGAAACGTGGTGGTATCACCGACCTCAAATCCATCGTCGAAGAAATCGTGTCTACCGGTGATAACGCATGAGAATACCTGCAGTACTCTGCTCATCTGATGTCATTGTATTCGCTATGAAAGTACTCACGGATCATGCGATGTTCCTCACGCCGCCCTTGAGGTATTATAAATAAATAAATAAATAAATAAATAAATAAATAAATAAATAAATAAATAAATAAATAAATAAATAAATTCCACAGTCTCCAGAGAAGCACCCTTGCAGCGCTTGCCGTGGCGCCATTGGTTTTCACTATGCCTACTAGCGCCCAGTTCTCATGCAAAAAGCTCATGATGCACAGTTGTGTATCAACAGAACTTTTGTGTAATGCTATAAAGAGTCGGCAGAAAAAACAAGAGAATTTCGACATTTACTTCTGCAAGGGCTAAGGAGAAACCCCACTCGAGAAACAAACTCTGCTCAGGCTGATAGCAAGTTTAGATAATTTTTCCTGCGCCAAAACTGTCAGAATACAAAATTATATTGTTACGGGGGTGTATAGTGTATCCCAGCTGAAGTTATTTAAGCTGTTCAAGAAAGGAGCTTTAAAAGACGCGGAGCAATAGACGATTTTAATACCTGTGCTGTTCGGTCACGAGACCTTTGGCGACTGAACACCGTAAGTATTTTAATCGTATCTTGCAGCGTGTTTATTTAATGTCTTTTCGAACAAATTGGCTAACGTTAGCTGGGAGATGCGGCATGCACAGCACCTGCTAGTTGGCATGCGGAAAGCTACCCAACCCAAAAGCGCAGGATTCAGGGCAGCCCCGAGCGTTCAGTCACACCGGCATCGTTTTTTCTGTCTTCATCCCCCCCTGAAGAGCACGAGCATCGTGATCTTGAGTAGCCGTGAAGCTACCCCGGGCTACCCTTTCGGTGCTTGATATATGATTGAGGCGGCGCGTCACATGTCACATTAGTAAGGTTTCAGTCGGGAAACGCGGGCGCTTTAACTTCGTGCTGCGGCAGTCGGTGACACCAGGGTATCACTGGACGTATCTCAAAGGCGACAGAGGTAACTCGGTGAAAGACTCGATAGGGCCCCATATAGCGCGACAAGAGTTTCTCACAAAGTCAAGACTACGACGTGGGAGCCAGAGCAGGACTAGAGAGCGCCGAGGTAAGCATGCATTTCTGTGTAGACGATCACAAAGAGATCTATATGTACGGCATGTGTAGCCTGCCATGAAGAGAGTCGATCGAGAGCTGTACCTTGCGTGCCGTGATGGCGACACTGATGGTGCCATCATGAGCGTCTATGAAGTGCTTCACGCAGAAGCAGACGTAACCAGGGTGTTGAAGCGCAGAAGGAGGTCACAGTAATGCAGAAGATGAAAGGGCGAGCTATCTAGCAATTTCGTGACCTGATTAATTGTAGGTGAATGCGACGAGCGGGCAGACCAGCATTCCAATCGCTGCACGCGGTACGTCAGACAGTACGTCGATACGTCACACAGACGCTCCGCTGTTGAGGAAGCGGTGCGTAATTGAAGAAAGTGGAAGCTCGACTTTCGCTTCCTCCACTAACAATTAACATTTTTTCACCAGATAAACGAGAAAATGGTATTGAAAGAATATGCTTTACCATTCCAAGCATATTTAGCGCCGCTGGTGAACGCCGATATACTATGCCTGCCCGGTCACCGCTGCATATTCCCTCGCCTTCAACGTGGCTGTGTATATCCAGTGAAATCACGCTCTCTTCGTGGCATTTATTGCAGGAACCGTCAGCCATGGAGTTGCGTTTCATAACTTTGGGTTCCGCCGTGAACGCCGTGAAATCGTGAACGTGCGAACTCCGTGAATGAAAACGCAGTGCCCTGCAGGACTCGAACGCGATACCTCTTTCACTGCCACAGAGCACCATACATTCACTGAACAACTGCCGGCGGCCATCGCGCAGCTTCGATTCACCGCACTTCACAGGAAGCATTCGAATGGCTCACACCGCGCGATTCGCGTTTTGTGTGATTCATTCTCTATATTACGTCATTTGTCTTTTGGATAAGCTAACGCAAAGTCCATTACCACGCGTGCTGAGGGGGCCCGTGACGCGGGTTTAAAAAATTAAAGCGGTTTGAAGCGTCTAATAACTTTATATTTTCGTTTAACTACTTTGTGCCGACTTACATGATAACATTTCCGTGTGGTACGTCTTTATATCGGAGTATGCATGTATATGAACGTTGCTTTGATATTGATTGCGATGCCTATACGCCGGCTAAAATTTCTGCCTTTCATTAAAGGGTTCCCTCTCTCTCTCTTGACATTGACCTGGCTGGTCGCGGCAAATACTGGCTGAGTAAAATGCAATTCCTTTCATCAATCTGTCATGTAACAAATGAAACGCAAGGTGTTCTCTGTAGTTGTCCCTTCTTTTATTTTTGCATCTTTCCTTTTCAATCCACCTTCATTCTTTGAACTCCAGCGGTAGTTCTCAGCTTATGCAAAAATAAGAAAAAAGAAGGCACAGGGGGCAAGCATTGCAACAATAGCAGGGTTTATCATATTGCTCAAACACGTCGGACGGGGTTCTAGCCAAGGAAGTATAAAACTATGCGCGAGTGCGACGCCTTGGCACGACGCAGCATGCAATTAAACTACTGCTGCTCAGGAGGAACAACGCCCTCCCCGCAGGGGCGTCTGCGCAAGCAGGCGTTTGGTGTGTTGCGACACCACGTACCCGAGCACACGAGGGTTGGACCCTCCCGCGTGTAGCCGTGCGCGGCTTAGCTGTGTCCGGGGAAAAGGGGATCCTGGGTGTTGAGCCAATGCCGGGCGTTTGGACCTTTACGGCCCCTCGGCGGCGGCAACACACCCCTTTGGCCTCGGATTCACGTAGACGGCACCCCCGGACTGACCCACCCGGGGGAAATCGGTAGTTGCCTTTTTCTGTCCTCCTCTCCATCCTGCGTCTTTTTCTCTTCCTTTCAATCTTTCCTGTCTTCTCGTCTCTTCTATTTACTTCCAACTTTCCTGGCAGCGAGGGTTAACCTTGTGGGGGTGGCCAACCTTGGGTACTCCAAATTGGGTTATAGTGGCACCGTACAACTGGCGAGGGCTTGTCTTACTCGTAAGACTTGCTCCGTCCCCATGTTGGGCTCGGTGGTGGGCGGTTGGCGCTGCTGCCGAACTCAAGACTTCTATATGGCTTCTAGCAAACCACTTTCCCTTGATCGCCCTCTAAAAAGAGGGCGCACCGATGCAACGTTTCAATTCTTTTTGAAGAACAATCAAGAACACTTCCCTAAATACCAAGTAATCCACAGCGAAGGCAACAAGAGCGTGCGTAAATTCTCCCCCTTCTTGGTGGCGAAATGCCTCGCAAACACTATAGGATCTGGCTACAAAGCTACAAAGATGTCGAATGGAGACCTGCTCCTTGAATTGAAGGATAAAACACAACACGATAAAATTAATGACTTGAAATGCATTGGCGATGTAGCAGTCACTGTGTCGGCACATGGAACCATGAACACGAGCCGTGGAGTAATCTCTGAAGACGACTTCTTAGACCTTAGTAACGATGAGCTGCTTGAAGGTTTCCAGGACCAAAATGTGATCAAAGTAGAAAGAATCCAAATCCGGAGGAACAATGAACAACTTCCAACAAAGCACATAGTATTAACCTTTGGTACCAGTCTACTGCCTAGTACATTGGATGCAGGCTATATCAAAGTACGTGTTAGGCCGTACATCCCAAATCCTCGACGGTGCTTTAAGAGGAAGCTTTAGCTCGGGTGCTCCTATCTAAATACATGTAAAAGGATAATTCGTTTTTCTCGGCAACCACTGCACTAAATTTGACTAGGTTTGCTGCATTTAAAAGAAAAACTTAAAATCTAGTGACTGTTGGTTTAGAATTTTTGAGTTAGGCCTTCAATAATTTATAAAAAATTGACAAAAATTGCAAATTTTCAGAAAACGAAACTATCAAGTTTACAACTCTGTAACTCAACAAGAAAAAATGATATCGTAATTCTGTATATTGTATCTGATAGCACATCTAAAGCGGAAAAAATTGATATGTTACACATGAACCTCGAAAAATGTAATAATATGTAATTACAATTTTTGCAGAACCCTCGTAAACAATGTAACAAATTCACGTAAGATGTAAAATTACATATAATATTTGTCCGCTTTGAATGATCTAATGGATGCCGTTTACAGAACCGCGATATCTGTTCTTGATGCAGAGCTATTAGTTTGTAAACTTCACGCTTCTATTTTTTTCAAACTTCTGAATTTTTGAAAATCTTTCTAACAAAATTCAAGCCCTAAATCAAAATTCTGCTTCCAACAGTCACTAGAATTTATCCTACTCTCTCAAATGCAACAAATTTCATCAAAATCGGTCCAGGGGTTATCTCAGAAAAACGTTTTTGCGTTTTTACATGTATTTGAATAGGCCGCGTCGGAGTTGGGCCCGAGCTAAAGCTTCCTCTTAAGTGCCAGAGGTATGGGCATGGATCCCAGACGTGCCGAGAAAGGCAGACCTGCGCAAAATGCAGCTCGAACGATCACCCATCAGACACTTGCGACTCATCTCCACATTGCGTGAACTGTGATGGAAGCCATCCAGCCTACTCTAGAACATGCCCTAAATGGAAGAAAGAGAAAGAAATCATTGCATTGAAGGTCAAAGAAAATATAACATTTCACGAAGCAAGAAAACGTCTGTCGTACTTGAATCACACGAGCTTTTCTGAGGTGGCGCGACGGGGGCCAGCGTCACAAATCCCTCGGGAGTCTACCGCGGTCACTGACAGTGGCCCGGTAATCACTCCGCCTGCCCCCCTGGTGGCTGCAGCAAGTGCTGCTCCATCAACATCGAAAGTGGACCTGCCGACTCCAGTCCCGCAGGTCTCAAAGCTAATCCGAACTCCACGGCCTGGGACGCGAGTTTCAGCGCCTAGTTCACGATCCTCCAGCACCTCGGAAAAGGTTATGGAGGTCGATCAAAAATCCCCGGCGTCATCGACGCCGAAAGATCAGCGCTCTCAGGAGCGCGCTAGGAGAGAGAAAATTCCTGTAACTGCTCAAAGAAAGGGACCGGTAACCTAAACGGTTACCGCCCTAGTGTGCATATCCATCTATCTTTACCACGTGCTCTTGAACACAGGCAACCAAAATCTTCCTCGATATGGCTACACAAATAATTCAATGGAATGCTAGGGGCCTATTTCGCAATCTGGATGATATCAAGGATCTACTAGCGGAATATCAGCCACGACTGTTCTGTGTTCAAGAAACACATTTAAACTCTACACACCAGAACTTCTTAAAACAGTACATAGTTTTCCGTAAAGATAGAAATAATGGTAATTCTTCTTCAGGTGGTGTGGCAATCATAGTCCAAAAGTCAGTTGCATGCCAGCATGTATCACTCCAGAGTTCATTTGAAGCAGTGGCTGTTCGGGCTATATTGTTCAATCATCTTATAACGATTTGCTCCATATATATACCACCGGATGAACGGTTTGACACAGCAGAATTTGAAAAACTGATTGACCAACTTCCCGAACCCTATATAATAATCGGGGACTTTAATGCTCACAGCACATTCTGGGGTGACTCAAGATGTGATGCGAGAGGACGGGCAATAGAGAACTTCCTTCTTTCTTCTGGAGCCTGCCTATTTAACAAGGCAGAGCCAACCTTTTACAGTTCCACACACAACACGTATTCATGTATAGATTTAGCAATAGGGTCAGCGTCACTTCTTCTATACCTGGAATGGAGAGTTATCAGCAATCCATATGGGAGCGATCATTTCCCTACACTCCTAGAAACAACAAAGTGGCACGATGGACCAGCTTACCCCAAAAAGTGGAAAATTCATAGTGCAGACTGGTCGAAATTCAGAAACTCATGTAAACTGTGCCTGGAAGATGTGGACCACCTAGGTGTAGAGGAACTGGCCAGCTACATCACTCAACACATCCTCTGTGCTGCTAAAAACTGCATACCTCAGTCCTGCACAGATAAAGTCAATCCAAAGCCCTGGTGGAACAAAGACTGCGAAACTGCAAAAAAAAACGCCAGAACAAAGCATGGAGTAGATTTTCAAGCTATCCAACCACAGAAAACCTAATAGAATTTAAGTGGTTCAAAGCAAATGGACGCCGTATCCGCCGAATATCCAAAAGAGAAAGCTGGACCCGCTACATATCCTCAATAAACTCATACACGGATGTTAGCAAAGTATATAACAGGGTACGTAAACTAAAAGGACAACGTCCAAATCCTTTCCCTCTCGTCAATGGCTCTGGTGAGTCAATAGAAGACCAAGCAAACACTCTTGGCGAGCACTTTGAGCGAGTATCAAGTTCGGAAAACTATTCCGAAACTTTCTTAAAGCATGAAAGAATAGCTGAAAATACTCCTCTGCGTCCAAACAAGTCATCAGAAGTGTACAATAGACCGTTAACATTCCATGAACTCAAGCTTGCCCTAGGCTCTTGTGGTAGCTAGGCTCCTGGTTCTGACGCAATAACTTATGAAATAATCAACAATCTGCCTTATGAGACCCTAAACTGCCTTTTAGGCCTTTACAATAAGATATTTGCTACCGGTCATATACCTTTATCTTGGAAAGAAGCAATAGTCCTACCAATACTCAAACACGGCAAAGACCCTTCCTTAGTTAACAGTTACAGACCAATTGCACTCACTAGCTGCTTACTCAAAGTATTTGAAAAGATGATTAACCGACGCCTTGTCTTCTTTCTGGAATATAATGGTATATTGGACCCTCGCCAATCTGGCTTCCGAAGAGCGAGGTCTACTACCGATAATATAGTTCTCCTTGAATCATATATACGTGATGCATTTGTACATAGCCAATACTGTCTGTCTGTATTCTTTGATCTTGAGAAGGCATATGATACTGCCTGGCGACACGGTATTGTGCAAGACCTCTCTTCCTATGGAATTTGTGGTAGTATGCTAAATATTTTGCAAAATTACCTATCTGAAAGAAAGTTCCGCGTTAGAATTGGCAATGTACTATCGCGCACTTTTATTCAAGAAAACGGTGTACCACAGGGAGGAGTGCTAAGTTGCACACTTTTTATAATCAAAATGAACTCGCTCCGCTCTGTTATACCATCAATGGTGTCTTATTCTGTCTATGTGGACGACATCCAAATCAGCTTTAAATCTTGCAACCTGTCCATATGTGAACGCCAAATACAGTTGAGTGTTAACCGGCTCACGAAATGGGCAGACGAAAACGGGTTTACATTCAATGCAGAAAAGACTTCCTGTGTGCTGTTTTCCAGACGTAGAGGGGTATCTCCTGACCCTTGCATTACGATGCATGGGAGAAACCTGATAAATAGAAAAGAACAAAAATTCCTAGGTGTAATCTTCGATAGTAAGCTAACCTTCATGCAGCATATAAAACAGTTGAAACTGAAATGTCTTAAAACCATGAACCTTTTAAAGATTTTATCCCATCAGTCGTGGGGAACAGATAGGTATTGCCTCCTATCTCTTTTTAAAAGCCTTGTGTTGTCACGCATAGACTACGGATGTATTGTTTACCAGTCTGCTTCAAAGACAACACTTAAGCAACTCGATCCTGTCTATCACTTAGGTATCCGCCTAGCTCTTGGTGCCTTTAGGACGAGCCCCGTCCAAAGTCTGTATGCAGAATCGAATCAGTGGCCGCTGCATTATCAACGTACATATCTGGGAGTAACCTATGCAATAAGAATCATGTCACTAAAACAACACCCATGCAAAGAACTCATAAGTGATCAGTCCACAAACCAGTTGTACTTAAACAGGCCTTCACACGCCCCACCGTTCCCGTTGGCAGTAAAATCTGTTGCGGAAAAACTCGGAGTACGTTTCACAGATCTACAGGAAAGCGACAATGCTGAACCTATTGCACCTTGGGAGCAATCTACAGTTACCTGTGACTTGTCTTTTAGAGAACTGAACAAAAAAAGTTGTCCAAGTGCCCTCATCCAGCAACATTTCTTGGCCCTTGAAGACAAGTATAGATCGACGGCATTTTTCACTGATGCTTCGAAGTCGGCAACTTCGGTATCATGTGCAGCCCATGGCCCAAACTTCTCCAACACTAAAACCTTACATATCCATAGCAGCATTTTTACAGCCGAAGCGTACGGGATCCTGATCACTGTTGAATACATAGTGCAGCACAAGATACAAAAGTCCATAATATACACAGATTCCTTAAGTGTTGTCACAGCCCTGTCCTGTGGCAAAACAAGCCGAAACCCTGTATTAAACATGCTCCTTAAACACATTCACCTAGCATATAAACAAAACCTAGCTCTTGTTGTATGCTGGGTGCCAGGACACTCTGGGATTGCAGGCAATGAAATGGCAGACAAGAATGCTGGACAAGCGGCTCATCGGGATATTATTGATGCAAGCTGGGTACCTGGTGTAGATATGAAACCTGCTGTACGAAAGGTGCTTCATAACCATTGGCAAGCGGAGTGGGACAAGCAAGTGGAAAATAAGCTGCACCTGCTTAAACCGCGATTAAGCAAACCTTTCCCACTGAAGCTTGATAGGCATACCGAAGTCGTCCTAGCACGACTCAGAATAGGACACACTTATGGCACACACAAACACCTATTGACTGCAACTGACCCCCCGACGTGCACCCGCTGCGGTGAGAACTTAACCGTCCTACATATCCTCATTCAATGTCCCGAACTTCACCGAGAGCGATTAGCTCATTTTAAGGAACTCTACACACACCATATACCACCCCATCCCTCGATGTTCTTATCAGAAGATGCACTTTTTAACTTTAAAAGAGTGCTTAATTATCTTGCTCAAGCTAACTTTCTAGATATCATCTCATTCCATGCTAACCATCAGACTGTGCCTCACAGGTGAAGTACAGTCTGATGCACATAAGTATGTCTGAGCTCTTGCAATTCTTGCGTAGGCAAGAATTGTACAGCAAGGGACTCGGACAATCCGCAACAATTTACCATATGTCCCTATAACCTACAATTTTAGAATTCAAACTCCAGTACTTATAGATTTCTTTTACGTGTAGGCCTCTATACAGCCTCTATTTTAAGTCACAGCACCAAACCCACAATTTTACTAAACAAAAACATATGTCCTGGCCCTCTTTGGCCTTAGATGCCCTTGCGCCATTAAACGCCAATCATCATCATCGAGGAACAACGCCCTGCCAGCTACCAGGCGTCCCACACCGCTAGCGTGATTAGCATAGCCCCCAGTGGCGTTGAAGGCGTCGCACCTTTATGCTGCGCGCGATGAGAACGGCGAGAAACCGCGTCAGCGTTAAGGGGTCGTTCACATACAGGCGGCTTCAGGAGCTGCCGCCGCGACCGACTGCGACTGGCATGTGCGAGTGGTCCTTCGACCCACTTGAGTGTCTCGCGATTGATATGCCGTTCACACCGGCTTGCCGTGTAAAACTAAGCGTCAGCGTACACAGACATACGGTTCCTGCGTACCGGACTGGCCCGGAAGCTTTGAGACTGCGATCGCACGACTGAAAAAAACTAAATTAAACAGGAAAACAGAGTAGCGAGCGACTGACCCAAAACAGTAGCTTTTTGAGAAACGCGACCATTTCCGAGCGGTCGCGCTCGAACGCCTCAAGTCGCCGGTATGGATGAGCCCTTAGTCAGCGCCCAGTGAAATATTATATCACATTAATTAACCTAATTGAATCAGTACAAAATCAATCTGTTCGTTTCATCCTAGCTAACTACCACTCCACTAGCTGCTAGCGTTACATTAATGAAAAGTACCCTTCAAATTCCGTTATTATCTCTTCCCAGAAAGGAATCACGCATTTCCCTTTTTCGTGAAATCTACTACCACAGCGCATCTCTTCGCCCCCTTTGGATTCACTCTGCGCCTTATAATACAGCTAGTTGTCACGTACATAAGGTTGACGTACCCCGTCATAACGCCGTCGCGTGCTCACAATCATTGCTTTCTAGCACTTCAATCGACTGGAATAATCTACCTACGTCATCAGTAAGCATGAGGGACCCCACCCATTTTAAGAATGCACTAATCAACATGAAATAATATATGGTAGCAAATGCTATAAATGGACTTATTCGTGGACATTGTCTGCTTAGTAAAGTGCACTCTTTCAGTATTTAATTACTTCATATTGTGCAAGTGTTTTTTTTTCGGTTGTTTTGTAAATATTACTACTTCTTTAATATATTCTTTTGTTCCCTGCACTGTGAATTCCTAGAACTAATCCTGTATTTTTTACTCTTGCAATGTATTCTTGCCCCTCCCCTCTGCAATGTACAACTATGTACCTTGAGGGTCTCACAAATAAAAGAAAGATAACGTCAGCTTGCATTTGCTGTGTATGCGTTCCACTCACGTCATACACAGCAGCTCAACAGAGAGAGAGAGAGATAAAGAAGAAGGCGAGGATGTTAACCAGTCAAGAGTCTGGTTGGCTACCCTACGCTGGGGAAAGGAGAGGGGGAACAGGAGGAAGGGAGAGAAAGAGATAGGAGGAGAGAGACGTGCGCAGACAGCACTACGGAGCCAAAGGCGCTCGCACAAGCCAGACTTTCTCGCAAAGCACAAAAGTGCCTTCACTGCCTTCTGAGCCGATGATCGATGGGAACGGCGTTCTAATATCGTCTGCTGACTGAGAGGACGATGACCTAGTTTGTTGAATGCGTTGGACATAGATTGTCTTTGTGCTTCAAAGTGAGGAAAATAGCGTAATAGGTGAGTAATGTACTCCGCGATGCCGCAGACTTCACATGCAGGACTGTCAGCCATTCCAATTATTGCTGAGTAAACTTTCGTGGAAGCATCTCCCAATCACAACCGACGCAGAAGAGACGCAGCAGGAGGCGGGAAAGAAGGAACGAAAGTAGGGAAGTCAGCTAGACGCACGTCCGGTTTGCTACCTTACACGGGGAAGGGGTTTAAGAGATGAAAAGAAAGGAGAAGGAGGGAAGAGGGTACTATCAGTGTGAATAGAAGGAAGAGACGCAGCAGCAGTGTGAATAAGGTGTGCCTGCGCGCAATGCTGACGCCGGCAGCAGAGGGCAGAATGCTGACCTGGCTCCACCACTGAGTTATTAAGCGGGGCTTCGATGGTGGCCTCTGTACTTCGCTTTTTGTAGCCAAAGCGAATGCAACGCCACCTGGAAGCATTTTCAATGTGGCGCTGGCGATCGGCGCAAGCACCGTGGATAGCACAACAACGCCGACAACAACAGCGACGGCACAAACGCACCTCGAGCATTCGTGTAGTTGCTATTGCAACAATAAAAAACAGTACTGAAGGCACTGTAAACCATGAAACACTAGACAGAAGTGTACAATGAGAAATAGTGTACGGGAACTCTGCATAAAAACGTCGGAAACTTTGCACGCATGGATGCGCAGAGCGCCGTGCCGGATCGCGTAACTTCTTGCCCTGTGTCCTGAGCCACGTGTAAGTATACAATAGGACCGGCAGCCACAGAGCAACAGTCATCGTGTCGTTCTTTGGACGCTGTGGATGGCCCTGGCTGGGAAAGCAGTGGCTGACTCACAGCATGAAGACGTATTACGATTTGTTTCTGTTCTCGCCTTACCTGAAAGTGCACGACAGAGGTACCGCTTGCGGACGGAGTTTTCTCAAGCTGCTTTCGTGCGTGGCTTGCCGGCCAGTTCCCTATTGCTCGTCTTGTACGCCCGGGCTTCGGCGATGCCCAGGACAAGCAGAAGCACCATAACACACTGTTCAATAACAAAGCGCAACAACATTTATTGCTAGCAGAGAGTTCGCTTGCAAGCAACGACCGAGACGTTTGCCGGGGTCGTACGGCGAAACGAAGGTGGCACATGGCAACCCAAACGAAAAAAAAAATTAATACCAGCGAACGGGACTGGGACGAGGCCATATCTAGTACGAAACTCCAGCTCCAGTCCATGGCCGTCCAGAGGGCCCGTGAAAGAGCGGAGAGGCTTGGCCTCCCGATTCCGACATGGGAGCAGCCAGCGGCGAGCCGGGGGCCCCAACGGGTCTCCACCGGCTAGTCCCTCAGGACCTCAATAAAAGTTCATTGTCTGTCTGTCTGTCTGTCTGTCTATTACTTACGTTAGTCGTATAAACCCCTCCCTACCGAACAAAAACCCGTATTCCCCATAACTCCTATATCCAATAACATCATATAACATATAGGAAAACGGGTTTTTGCATGGCATCCTATATGTTTCATACCGGAATATTCGATATGGCAATTATGGGCCATACGTATTTTTCAATAGGACGGGTACATCAAAAAATACATCTACTGAGATAATGATCTATTTATTTATTTTTAATTTTTTTATTTTCTTTTGCTTCTTTTGCGGAATTCATAAACAAGCAGATGCTTCGGAGAAATTAAGGCCATTATTTCAGGCACAGGGCAAGCAAACAGCTAAGCAAGGTGGCGTAGTCCACTGTGAGGGTCTGTTGCTGTCGCGCGATATACCAGAGCTGAAGTATTTGCTGGGAGCCTGTTGTTCATGTATTTTTATTTTTTTTTTTTGAATTCTGCTCGAATCTTTCAAATGAAGTTCAGCTTGCTGTGAACCCCTATAGTTCTAAATTGTGAAGTTCACTTGAACGTGTGTGTTTGTATGGGTTTGATATTTTGCAGTGTGTTTTGAAGCATGTTGCGCTCATGTTGTCTGCTGCGCGTGCTGTCTGGTGTCAAAGGTCTAGTCAGGTGGCTTTTAGTGCCGCCTTTTGCCTTGGCACCAAGACGAACCGCTCTTGAGCGTTGTTTTGTTAATAAACAAAACAAACAATCGTCTGCCTGTGCTAGGGTTGATTCACAGTGACGCACCGACAATGGAGGGGGGATGCGGCAGCGAGATCTGTAACAGCGGAAGCTCCTCCCAGGGAAGAAACCGCACCCTTCATGATGACGTGCGCTGTGTGTGACTATAGCTATGCTTCCGAGTGAGTTACCCCCCCCCCTCCCACCCGATGTGGGATCGTTTAAAGTGAGCACCGACGAACCAGTGTAGGTCATCCGGTGTGTCGCTGGCGGCATTTCCTGCTCTTCTAGGAACAAGAAGGTACGACATAAAAAAAGAAGAACATGTTGATGGTGATTATACCGGCGACATCAAGGATTGTGGCACATAGTCACTGGGGGGGGGGGGGGGGGAGAGATCAGCCAAGATTCGAGTGGTGGGACGAAAGTAATGGGCCGCTCGACGCTCTAAAAAAACAAAAAAAGAGAGACAAACAAGGGCAGTGAGACTGGTACGGCGATATAACAAGCAACATGAAAGAGGGAGAAGACATTCGTGAAGCTGAATAAAAGGTTAAATAAAACACTGCAAAATGAAATAGCAAGGAGGAAAACAGAAGTAACGCTGAGTTCTGTTCTGCTTCCTTCCCCCTTTTACAGCGTTTACCTATTATTCAGCCTTTCATGGAGGACGGGAGACCTAATCGATGCAACACAAGAGCCGCCCCTACTGGACCAAGCGTGGGCGTCCATCCGCGGTAACTTAGGCAGAAGTAAACTCTCCCCTGACCGAGTTCGTATATTTACCACTACTACTGAGTGAAGAGAGGGACAAGGTGAAGGCACACAAAGAAAAGAAAAACAAGTATCCACTACGTATGGCCTTTCGTGCTAATGAGAATCATAAGTTCAGCCTACGAGGCACTACACTTAATTGGGAAGCGAAAAGGGAGTAGCCTGGCTCCGAAGAATCAAAGCGTGGCTTTGGCACGCGAAACCCCAGACTCGAATTTTGTTAACTTTCTCCGCCATCTTGACCATATTGAACATGGAGGCATGCAATGCCGTTTCTTACCACACAGCCAGAGCACCGGTCACTTACAATGGACGAAAAACATTGTTTTATGTTTCCAAACAGCCCAACTTTCTACATTAAATGAGCTTGTAGTTCTGCGCAAGGCGTCGAAGGAGCGGGAGGTGGACCTCGCTTACCGAAGTGAGGTTAGTCTATGCATTGATTATGGACTTCTTGTAGACTCTTCTACGTGCTTGGTGACTTTACCTTTCGACAACGTAAAGTGTACAGTACACTGTCCGGAGAGGATGTTAGTCAAGGAGTCCGTTTTCTCGATTTTCTTGTTATCCACAGACTTTAGAGTGGGTGACCTGCAGTCGGTATCCAGACGTTAGTCGTGAAAACGTGCAACGCCAGGAGCCTGCAGGTTGTCTATACGGAATATGCGAGGCTTCGCAAGAAAGGGATATCTGTCCTTCCTCAATATTCTCTAAATAAACTTTCGAAAGCATGGTGCATACGCACGTCACAAGACTATAGGGGTCAAATCTTTCGTCGCTTAGGTCGAACGCACCTGATCGACCTTTTGGAAGGTGAGAACTTCAGTAAAATATGCTGAAATAGTTAAAGTCGAGAACTATTTGCATCTCATTAAACAGTTGCGACGCGGCTGAAATCAGATGTTGTGATTCGGTATAGGGTGCTAAATAAACGGCACCATGAACGCTGCTTCAGGTCTTTTTGTGGAAAGACGTGCTTCCTTAAGAAACTAAAATGAAAGTGATCGAGAAAGACAGACAGAAGAGTGAGGGGGTTGGGGGAGGTAGAGCAGGGTAAGTAGCGAGTACATAAATATAAGCATAAACGCGTAGACGAGCTTGTAGAGTTCTCGTCCGTCAAGACGCTGCTCGTCGTAAAATTTGAATTTCACTGCGCGCATTAGCGCGGCTGTTATTGCCAGTGCGACAATCCCATCTCCAGTCGTTCGACTACAAGACAGTGCCCCTCTCCCCTTCCTTTTGGAATGGTAACGTGCTCTTTCCCTTTCTTTTTTTCTTTTTTCTTTTTTTTAGAACGCGCCAGTGCGTATGTGCTAGACATCCGGGTAGCGCACTTGATTGCCTCTCGGGGGCTCCCATGGGCCGGCCCATCGTATAGCCGGCCCGCCGACTCCACCAGGCGCAACTGCGGCGCAGTTTCCACGCGCACTCGTCCGATTATTTCGCGGTATAGCGCCCTGACATTTCGCCCGCCGCCGCGAGCACTGAGTCGATCCTCGATTCTCCGGGCTGCACCCCGCATCTTCTCCGCGTACCGTGTCCGCGGACGTCGGTCAGCCCGTGCGTGAAGAGTGCCGGCACGTGCTGCGGACACACGCGCGTGCTTGTTTGTAAACGCGGCCGACGCGCACGGCCTTTTGGGGTCGGGCTTCCGGGAAAGGCGCCGTGCCTTCGATCGACTGCGCGCAGCCCGTAGCATTAAAAGCGTGCAACGTTGCAGTAGCGTGCGGGTGTTCACGGTTGCTGTGGCCTCTCGCAGACTCGTGAGAGACCGGAGCCCGTATTCGCAAAGAAGTTCACGGCGCTAAATCTGCTCGTACGATTTCGGTGGCAGCCAATCGGGATGCCGGACGCGTGATTAATGACGGCGGCCGGCCAAATGGCAAATAGCACTTCCGAACAACAACAACAACAAAGAATCGTGAATTTGGTCGTATATTCGCTGAGGATTTCGTTCGCAAGAAGTGTTCGTCAGAGCCGGCCACTCTCGCTGATAGCGTGTTCGCTGTCAATGTTGATCAATGCCTGTTCTTGGGGGCGATATTTACAGCGTATACGAACTGCTTCGCGAACACGATCCAAAGAAGAAGTAGTGTCAAATCGCGCGTTCGTAAATTCGTTAACTCGGTAAAGTCTCGCTATCTTGCTCAAATAAGGCCAAGTTCACGTGAGGTTCCGAAGGCGGAGAGGGTTAAGAAGTGGGGCCAGTCGATTTTTCGTCACTTCCTCGAGCGCAGCGTGGCAACGTTAAACAGGGCACGTGTGGGAAAGGAAAAAAATGGGAAAAAATTGTACTAGCTTCACAGTACCAAGTATCGTCCTGCAAGTATTTCTGCTTTCGAAAGTAAACTTCATGACTTCTCAAGTGTGTGACATTCATTCATTCATTCATTCATTCATTCATTCATTCATTCATTCATTCATTCATTCATTCATTCATTCATTCATTCATTCATCGGTTGGCCGGTCGGTCAGTCAGACAGTGAGATAGATGTTTCATGACAATGATGGCCTGTAGCTTAATGACGTGTGAAATTGCCGTTCTCCATACTAGACGTCACCAACTTATGCGTCCGCAACATTGCACCGCGACCAACTGAAACGCTGCACGCTTTTGGAGAGACGGAGTTTTTTGCGCATGCGTCCTTTTCGGTCTGGTGAACGGGTCACTCTGCCAGACGCCGTCGCGTCACGTTTCGAGCCCAGTTGCCCGCTTATCCGCTAGAGACCGGCTAAAGGTCCCGAATCGGGCGATCCGCGCCCACATCGGTTCTTTGTGATCACCCAACCAATCCGCGAACAGTACACTCTGAACGCCGCTGCTAGCATTTAAACAAAGTCGATCGGTTGAACGCATAGCGGAAATGCACTCTGCTGAAAATGCGTGACCTGAGTCGGTCGAAACAACCTAGTCAAGTCGAGTGTAGATTGCAGCGATTCAGTTTCCTCCACTCTGCCGAGTGTCTAAAATAAACCGGCTAGCCCGCGGCTTCACGAGAAATCCGCTCCTCGGTTTGCGTGTGCGCCTTTCCGTACATAAGGGTGAACGTAGCCTTGCATTTGCTGCGGTGGATCAGTGGCTATGGCTTTCTGCTGCTGAGCAGCGAGGTCCCGGGTTCGATTACCAACCGTGACTGCCACATATCGGCGGGGAAAGAAATGAATGATGTGTGGAAGTTGTTTTAGATGCGCGTTAAAGAACCCCGACCAGATTGTCCACATTAATCCAATGTGCACCACTGCGGCGTCTCTCGTAGGCTCAGTGTTGCTTTGGGACGTTAAACTCAATGAATGAATGAATGAATGAATGAATGAATGAATGAATGAATGAATGAATGAATGAATGAATGAATGAATGAATGAATGAATCAATCAATCAATCAATCATTCAATCAATCAATTCTTACTATCTTCCCGTTCTTATGCCACTTCACTTCGTGTTACGTAGAGGACCTAGAGGGAATATGCATTTATAGAATATGTTGATATGAGCCATACTAAAACTTTGCCACGCCATCGTCTGTCCGGCTCCTTTGGGTGAAGCTTTGGTGCACACTTCTCCGGGCATCACAAGATGTTACGATCAATGCAAACATATTACAAATTTTTCTCACATATGCATGACAGTAGAGGGCTCAAGATAAAAGCTCTTAAGATAACACTGGTTATAGCAAGTGTAGATAGCTTTGAGAAATTTAAATTCTGTACCGTAAAGTCCTAATACCGTATTTAATGAACAAAGTTGCACTGAAACTTGGTAGGTCGGGTTGTAGAGGCAGCAGCCAACCGAATGCTTTCTAAAATTTTTCACCAGTTCTGTGGCACAATAAACGCACACAAAATGCTGCAAATGCGGCAAGCAGAAAGGCACTGACGTTTTTGTTTACAAATACTCGCAGTACTTCAGGAGGTTCGCTCAAAATAGCTTAGACTGTTCTTGATCTATAACGTCTAAGAATGTGCATACGGACCTCCTGAATTACTTTCCTCTCTTTAATATGAGGTCACAGCGTAACCAAACGAAATTCCTCTCCTCATCACGTCGGACATTATATCTCATTTCGCTCGCAAAAATATGCAGACTTGTCCAGCCCGAAACTATAACTAAACGCGCCATTAACCACAGCACCGAAAACATCTACGAGTGAATGTTTCGTCATGTTGCGCAAAATCGCAAAACTGACGCTCGGTGATAACATCTGGCGCTATTTCCTGTAGACCTCTCAAACGAGGACGCCTTCGGCTTGTCATAATGGCCGCTGAACTGTTGTAAGTACACGCCAACCGATGCTAAAATGCCCAGGATAGCGCGAACACATCCGTTTCACGCCCGCCGTCAGTGCTCCAAAAATCGACGTTTTTCTGACACCCCGATGTAAGGGCATCACAATCTGTATTCTCTTCAAGGGCACGGTTACAGCTTTCGCGCTCACCGTGGAGACATGTGCACCGGGGGCTTCGCCTGAAAGACGTCGAGCTACTGAGAAAATCTTCTTTGGGCACACATAATCTCTTTCCACATAAGTTCCACTGTAAGTAAGCGGAACATGTATAGTACGTTCCACTTAGTTAAACACATGTGGAATGGTGATTAAGATAAGCATCTTACTTAGTCAAACGTGTGTAAAAGAATATTAAGAGTGGTGTTCAGCGACAGTGGCAACAAGCTCGAGAAAAGGGCGGAGAAAGAGAAACTTTTATCGTTTAAAAGGATTTTTGTGGAATGGTCGGAGCCCCTTTAGTCCAAGGCTCCACCGGCCTCGGCCGCCCGCTTGACCTGTTTTTATGAAGCACTGTTGTTAGCTGACGTTCAAGCGCAGTTGAAGCACATCAAGCCACGTAGGTATACCGCTTAGTGAGCCCATCCCTATACCTATCCCTATACTTATACCTATCCCTATACCTATACCTATACCCCATCCCTATACAAAGTAGCATGCCAGCGGTTATGTACGCGCCGGCAAAATTTTCTGTTTTTCTAATAAAGAGCCCTCTCTCTCTCTCTCTCTCTTAGTGAGCGGGAGATATTTTGCAAATACGTTATACTTAGTGCAACCTATGTGGAACGGGATTAAAAGCGATATATACGTGTTGTGTTCGCTTGCATATCTGTCCTGCCATATGGGGCAGAAACTTGGAGGCTAGCAAAGAAGTTCGAATAAGTTAAGGACCACGCCAAGAGCGATAGAACGAAAAAAAAATTTTAGGCGCAACATTAGGAGACGGGAAGGGGAGCGTTGTGGATCGCAAAGCAAACGGGAATATACGATTTTCTAGTTGGCATTATTAGAGAAAAAAAATGGAATGGCCCAGCCATTTAATGCGTAGGGCAGGTAACCGGTATACCATTAGAGTTACATAATGGGTTCCAAGGGAAAGGAAGCGCAGTTGCGAACGGCAGAAAATTAGGTCGGGTGAGGAACTTAGGAAAGTTCCAGGTGCAAGTTGGAATCAAGCTAGCGAAAGACAGGGGTAATTGGAGGTCGCCGGGAGAGGCCTTCGTCCTGCAGTGCACCTAAAAATAGCTTGATGATGATGATGGTGATGATGCGCTAGACTTGGTCCCAGCAGCGAGCGCGATGAGATTGTCGTCGTTGTTGCTAATGCGCTCTCTAAATATCAGACTCACTCGCGCAGAGGCATGCAGTCTCCTTTCTGGGCCTGCGCCGTGATGTGAGTACCTACTCGGCATGGCCGCAGGCCACTTAGAATGTTGTGCAAAATGTCACGTAGACAGAAACAAGCAAAGCGAGCGCATGAACTTGCAAAGTGATATTAGCGCGAATGGCATTGCATAATTAAAAGCAAATAAAGTGAACGCCTCAGACAATAGATAACAATTTATCCACTTAGCCTTACGCGCATACACTACTCAAATTTACAAATATGTAAACGAAAATATACAAATGCAACAACCATATACAGACGCTTACAAATGGTGCACATGCGCGCCCATAAATATGCAGCTACATACACACTGTGCGAAAGCGAACACCTAGTTTGTGTTTAAATAGCTTTTCCTATAGTAATTCTAACAACGCATTTGAACTTCGTTTTGTTCCCTTTCTTCTGCCGCATACGTAATTTATGTAATGAAGAAGTAGTCGCGATCACATTCTTCTCTCTCTCTCTCTCTCTCTCTCAAACACCGACGCACATACGCACGCACATACACACGCGTGCACGCACGCAGAAATGCAAGCACCCGCTCGAACGAACGCGCTGGCTGCTGTGGTTGCCTAGAGCAATTATATATGCACGCGAGCAACACGTGAACGCCCTTGGCAATGCATCCGTGACCAGCACCGTTCGCGCTATTACGATCCTGCAAGTTCCACGTGCTCTTCTTGAAGCGGTCATTACGTGCCTCATTGGCTCTCCGGCAGCCACGGATCGTCGCATGGTTGCCGTAAACAAGTCGTGTGGCTGCGACGAGCGCTTGTTTTCCACGTGATCAGATTGGAGTGATTTGGCTGTACACTTCAGCCCATTAGTGCGGAGTAAGTGCTCCATTGCGACAACAGTACGATACGAACGACTTCTAGATGGACGTCTCGCGACAACGCCACTGCAATACAGGAAAGCGTCCTCGCATTCACTCTTATGCAGCATGGCTAGCTACTTTGTTTTATTTATTCTTATTTTATTATTAATATTTTGCATTTAGTGTAACGGTTGAACTCTTCGAGGAGGTCAGACGAAACACCATATACGGCCATATCGAGTGTATTATGGAATACTTTAGGGCGCAGCTCTAGACAAGAAGCTTTACCCCTCTTGACAAACATTGTTTCATTCTATTGAAAAACGTGTGAAAGAAGTTCTCTCTTTATCATCAAACGATGTCTTTATGCAATTCGCTGAAAAGATGAAAAGATGATTTGATGAAAAGAAGTGTAATTCTAATGACACCTTGTTGTCAGCCTCTTGCTTCGAGATTCCGCAATATTTTCGAAAAGCTGACGAAAATGCAAAAATAAGAAAGAAATAAAAAAAGACAATAGAAATGTTCTAGCATCGTTTACACTTCAGCGCTATAGTACCTCCCTTCAAGTGGGTATTGCAGTTACGTAGACTGGTGTATTAGCATCCTTACATTGCTTACATCTACTTTACAACAGCTAGTTCACAAATCATTGTAGTATTTCAAAGGGGTGTTTTGTTTTCATTTTCTTTCGCTACGAACGAAGTGACCCGTCGCACTGAATGCTTGTAAACATGACGGCATAATTTTTCTTTACATTTTAGGCAACTTTTCTGAAGAGACCGTAACAAAAATATTGCAGCAAACTTTCGCACTCACGCATGGACATACCAAAACGTTCGCGGGCATTTTTTTTCAAACTGAGGCTCGGAATCGCTGCACTGTCCTTAAGTTACAACGTATTTTGCAATGGCCGGATCAATTACACGTACGCATATGACGTAACAAATGTGACGACTGCCAAAGCATCGGTAAATGATCTTATGTACCTTTAATTGTTGGAATGACGAAGAGGAAACGTCTCAACTTAACAAACATGTTACTTAATTAAGTTGTCGGCTTGCAAGCCGACAACTGGCAGCGGAACATCTGCTATCAGGGTGGCGAGATTAGCGGGGCAAAAAAAAAAATTAAGCGGATTATCAGAGACTACAGAGAGAGAGAAAATGGCGAAAAGAATAAAACTAAAGCAGAATTAACTACTGCGTTTGCAACGATTGCGGGAAGTTCTGCACTCGCACCGTTGGCGGTCCCACGTTTGTTTACAACGTGAAGCACCGGGTTAGTGGGTTATGCACGACCTAAATGTCGCAACCTTGGGCGCTGTCTCAGGTTAGGTCACACAACCCGATGTTGCGTAAGGAGATTTCGCGCCCGGATATGCATGTCTGAAGGTTGGCCGTCGTAGCCACTTGTATACAAACATTCCCAAACCGGGGGACCGAGCCTTATCGTTCCACCCCCCCCCCCTCTAATCAAGGCTTCACGCACTCAGAATACACGGTGGGAAAATGTTGATCTTGCATGCCGCTCGTTGTTAGCATCGGACACGATAACAGCTTCCCGGGGGCACAATGCACCGCGCGAAGATGTTGACCACGCCGCACATTGTTAGCACCGGGCACGATAACAACGCGAAAAAACGGCGAGGATAAACGTGCAGTTTGAAGGGACGGTACCTCCTCCGCCTCCGTCGACGCCTTGACCGCGCAACGCGCGCCCATCCAATGCCCTCGGCGTGACCACGGCGAGCGGGAGAGCTTCTCTAAACGCCGTCGTATACACGCGTTGCACCCTTTGGACCGGCGCCCGTTCCGCGTTACCAAAATACTTGGTCCCGCGCCGCAACGTGCGCCGCAATAAACACATGCGCGGCGCCATGAACCGCCGCGAGTTGTTTCTCGTCGAGCGGGTGGCCTTGCATTTTACTTTTCGCGAACTCGTTATTTCTCTTTAAAGCGAAGCTCGTTCTTCGAATCCTCTCGGAGATTTGCTGATAGCGGCTGCTACTACACTGCTCTCTTAGCCTGATAGCACGCCCGCGGAACGGCACACATATAACGAAATGGGCTTATATAGCCACCTGCGCTGCCCCTGGAGACCTGTATGTTAACGGCTCTGTTCCCTACACAATTACGCCACGAAACCACAACAGCTGTATCCAAATATCCTCAACGCGCGAAACATACATATGCCTTCAAAAGCACTAGTGCTTAACTAACACAACGCTTTCTATGCATTCTTTCTTGTGGTTTGGCACATCTGTTCCGTCCGGGTTTGTCGCCGTGTTAAGTGGGCTGATCCCGGTGGCAGTGTATAACAGTAAAACGGGCCGATGCCACAGACGGTGTAGGAAAAACTGGGCCGATCCCCGAAAAAGCGTCAATCCGTGGTCACGTCGATCACGTGGCTCGCGTGGTGGGCACACCTTGATAGGCAAGCATGTAATCGTCATGCGAAACACGGCGCAGATCAACAGGTACGTGTGCATCACCGCGAAACCAAAATGTCGGAAAACTTGTGCGGTGGCGGAAGAACCTGAACACCTTCATGAGCGTAACTTGGCAACAAAGCGAAATTATGAAAAAAATTCTGGGATTTTCCGTGTCAGAACCTCGATCTGATTATGAGGCATGCCGTAGTGGCATACTCCGGATTAATTTCGACCACCTGGGGTTCGTTAACGTGCACCCACAGCACGGCACAAGGGCGTTCTTGCATTTCGTCCTCATGGCGCCATACATCCCTGGAATCAGTGCGAAAAAGAAAACGCCTCCAGGAGCGACCCGTCAGACAGCTTTGGAATACACATGCACAACGAATACGCAACCGCAACGCACATTTTCACAGATGACTCTACAACTCAATGCGCTCATCGAGTGGACCTTTTGTGTCCTCTATAGGACAACGATTCTCGTTTCGTCTTGAGCAAGTGACATCATCTACGCGAGCTGAGCTATATGGCAATATGGAGGCCCTTGTGTATGTACTTCGACAGCAGCCGCCAAAGTCATGGGTGATATTCACGGATTTCAAAGCAGCCCTACAAAGTATGTGGAACAGGCACAAGCGATGTAATAACCGACCTGCAGCATTTGACATTGCTATATTCACCGCAAGGCTAAGATTTCTGGGCCTTACATCACACTCCAGTGGATACCTGGCCATTCCAGTATTTCGGGGAACGAAAAGCGGACGAAGCTGCCTAAATAGATTCCAATACCGAAATTTCAGAAGAGGGAGAGAGAGAGGCAACCTTTATTGATACCAGCAATCACGAGGGTGGAGGCAGCCTCCCTCTGCGCAGCAGACGGCCGAGATCCGCCGGGTCTCAGCAGCTGCTTCGGCTAGCTGGACGGCCCAGAACTGGTCTCGCTTGTCTGAGCTGAGCAGCAGGGTGTCCCACTGCTGCCAGTTTTGAATTTTGCGGCCCACGAAAGAATCCACCTTCGAGCATGCCCATAGAATATGTGGCAGATCCGCCCTAACAATACATAATTTACATCGATCATTGTATTGTCCTTGATAGAATGTGCTGCAGGCCACTGGGTCAGAATACGTATTTGTTTGCAGGATGCACCGGGTTTCGAGCATGTCCATAGAATATGTGGCAGATCCGCCCTACCCATACAGAATTTAAATTGATCATTGTATTGTCCTTGATAGAATGTGCTGCAGGCCACAGGGCTAGGATGCATGTCTGTTTGCAGGAGGCGCCGGGCTTCGAGCATGTCCATAGAATATGTGGCAGATCCGCCCTACCCATACAGAATTTACATTGATCATTGTACCGTCCTTGATAGAATGTGCTGCAGGGCACCGGGTTAGGATACATGTTTGTTTGCAGGAGGCGCCGGGCTTCGAGCATGCCCGTAGAATATGTGGCCGATCCGCCCTGCCCATACATAATGTACATTGATCATTGTATTGTCCTTCATAGAATCTGTTCGGGATTCGATGTAGCCGGGAATCGATCCCGCGATCTCGAGCTCAGCAGCCCAACAACATAGCCACTAAGCAACCACGGCGGGTAAATTCACTATACCACTTACAATTTTTTTTTAACAAAGCGCTCTCTTATGCATTGATGCACAAAACTAACTGGGGCACCTATGTATTTCTTCCAAAACTCTGGGAAAAAATATCTCGCAACCAGTGTCCTCCTGGAGACTCATTTCAAATAAATAGGTCTTGCAAGCTCGCCCGCCTACACTTCCCAAATTGCGATATGTGCCGTAAGGTAATTAATTCGGAAATGAAGTAATGAATCTTTGTTAATTAGTTGAATGTGTGCTTCAATATACCATGCTAGTGATACCCCCCTGTTAGAATAACCCAGCTGAAGAACAAGAACTATGCTACCTGCCACAGGCGATCTTTAAAAAATTCCGGAAAACTTAAAAGATGATCACCTGCGTTTCTACGCTTGCAGTTTAGGAGCGCCATCAAGTGTAATATGTAGAAAAGTAACAGCCAAACTCTATGATGGCCTCCGAGATTTGCAACTCGGCTTTACGTGAGGGGCATTGCAAGGAAGCCTAGCCCCAGGCTATGGTAAGTGGTCTTTATTGATCAGAAGAGTTACGGACAGACGTACACAGGCGATGAACAGGTGCGACCACACTTGGAGTGCGCAGCGCGGCAAACCCGGACGGGAATCTTGAGCGTTCGCCGTCCGGGAGGCCGTTATGTTCGCTGCGCGATGCTTGAACGAGGAGGAGAAGGAGGGAGGAGGAGGAGGAGGAGGGAGCGGCGATGTCCCACTTGTCTTCCTTTTCTTTCTTTCTTTCTTTTTCTTCTTTATTCCTAGAAAGTCTGGCACAGTGAGCGGGATCCAATCAAGAGAACCACGGTGGTTGCCAATCAAAATTCAGCGTCGGAGTCGGCGAGAGCGAAGTCAGGGTCAAACGAGGACAGAATGCGTTCTTCTTTCACTGCCACCTCCTGCGAGAGAAAGAAGTAGTCGTCATCACAGTGATAACAGAGCATGGGGACGTGTGATTAGCTTTCGCACCAAGCATAATTCATTCGTTAACTTTCTTTCTTTCTTTTTTTTGTTAACTTAATACTGAATGGTAACGTAGAAACGCCTAGTGCGATGACAGGACTACGGTGAGAAACGTGTTTGTTTTGATAACACACTTCTTTGGACTAATCAGTGAGACACAGACTAAGCATGCAGCGCGAGCAGACGAAAACGACAGCGAGGCATACAAAACCGTCTGCTCGCAGACGAAAACAACACCGACGGATATAACGCCGTCTGCTCGAGCTGAACGTGTATAGGGCGTGTTGTGCCCCATCACTCTCCATCATGTTGGTGCTGTATTTAATGGTACGTATACATGCGCAACGGGGTGTTGTCGCCCACCCACCTGCGTGAGGTCGTCCTCCTCCATGGCGTACATGGCGTATCTCTGCGCCGCGGTTTCCGCTGCGGCGTCCGGAAGAGCCGCCGCGGTCTGCGACGACCCAAGTCCCACCACGGAAGGCGAGGAGGCGGCCATCTTTGCGCACCCCATGGGTTCGTCCTCTGCGCAGCCGGGCTCGTCGTCGAGCTCGAGCCGCAGCACGGACAGCTGCTCGTTGACGAGCCTCGGCTGCTGCATCCGCTGCAGCTTGTCCCTGTCGCCGCGCAGCACGTCGGCCGCGTCCGGCGCGCGCATCTGGTACCGGTAGACCAGGTCGGACGTCAGCGAGACGCCCTCGGTCCAGTGCGGCTCGCGCAGCACGGCCCGGGCGGGCTGCCTGCGTCGGCGCTCCTTCATCTCGGAGTCCGTGTCCTGCGCGCGAACAGCGGGGCCGGCGTTAGCACCGGCGGTATCTTCCCGTGGCGAGATACGCGCGTCGGCTGGGAACGTTTACGCGCCCTCGGCTCTCAACCGCACGTTACCGCGAGCGCCGAAAACCGCCCGCCAAACGCCTTGCAACTGAGCGAGATGTACTGCACCCCACCCGAAGAACTGCGCCACACAGTGGCGTAGCAACAGGGGGGGCCGGGGGGCCGTCGGCCCCGGGTGCACGGGGCCTGGAGGGGGGGGGGGTGTCTTATACGTCTGAAGACACCCGAAAATTGTCGATATCCTCGCCTTCCTCGACTACACCTGAGGGGGGGGGGGGGTGACAGAAGAGCTAAGGGCCCCGGGTGCCAGACGACCTAGCTACGCCACTGGCGCCACACTCGGTTGGAATTCTGCGGTTGTGCGAGTCAGAACCACGATTGGATTACGAGGCGCGCCGTAGTGTGGGTGCGCGAGGAGGGGGTAAATGTAGTGTAAATGCAGATGACTGGTAGCTTTACAACCGATAAGGAACAACTGACAGCAAAAAAAAAAAGAAATGATCGGTGATAATACGCGTAGGACTACATAAGGCTCCATAGAAAATGCATGGGGAGGCTTATAGTAGAGGGGGAGGGCAATTGAAATTTGAGACATAGGCGAACTTGATGATGATGATGATGAAAAACTTTATCCCTCTTGAAAGGGAAGGGGGCAATGGAATAGAGGGTGGGGGAGGAACTACTTGAAGTAGGCCTCCTTTATCCTCTCAGCCCACTCCAGGATGGCCTCCTGAAGATCGGGCCTGAAGCTGCGCAAGGCAGCCTCCCACTGATCCTCACTAGATATTAATTGCTTGAGGAAAGAGGGAAGGGGGTGCTTAGGGCAGCACCACATGATGTGGTTTAAGTCTGCTTTGGGAGAGACACAGAATTTACAAGAGGGAGAAAGGTAAATGGCGGGGTGAATGTGGTGGAGGAGGTAAGGGGACGGAAAGGTGCGAGTCTGCAGCTGTCGCCACAGAACTTCACACCTACGCGGGGATTTGCCCATGAGTGGCGGAAAGGTTAAGCGGTCTAATCGGTAGTGTGTGCAGATGTCGTGGTAAGTAATAAGTCGATCCCGCGCTGTAAACGGCGCCTCCTCCGTGGCGAGGTCCGACACATCTGATGCCTGAGCCCGGACAGTAAATCCTCGGGCACTGGCATGAGCCGCCTCGTTTCCGGCAAGGCCCGCATGCGCGGGAGTCCAGATTAATGCCACAGTCTGATGGAAAGGATGGACCAAGAGGAGAGAAAGGGCTGGCTTAGAGACCCTACCCGCTCCGAAGTTATGTATGGCTGCTTTGGAGTCACTAACGATAACTGATGAATTTGGAATTGTGAGGCCCAGGGCTGGAGGCGGAGGAGGCGAACTTGACATTTGTGGGTCGGTCAAGTTAAATTTTGGGGTGGGCTAGCACGAAATTTGCAGGTTCGTCAACTTAAATTTGTGGATGGGCCAACTTGAGGTGTTGGGGTGTTCCAACTGAAAATTTCGAGGTCGGCCAGCTTAAATTTGATTGTGGGCTAACATAAAATAAATTATTTGGTTTTACGTGCCAGAACCACGATCTGATTATGAGGCACGCCGTAGGGGGGGGCTCTGGAAATTTTGGACTATCTGGGGTTCTTTAACATGCACATGAATCTAAGTACACGGGTGTTTTCGCATTTCGCCCCCATCGAAATGCGGCTGCCATGGCCGGGATACGATCCCGCGACCTCGTGCTTAACAGCCCAACACCACAGCCACTAAGCAACCACGGCGAGTGAATGGGGCGGAAAAACTTTAAATTTGGGTGTGGGCTAACTTGAAATTTGGGGGTAGGCCAACTGAAGTTTGCAGGCTGGGCCAACTAGAAATACAGGGGTGGGCCAATGTAAATTTGGGTGTGTGCCAACTTGAAATTTGAGGTGGGCCAACTTAACTTTGGAGGTAGGTAAACTTGAAATTTATAGGTGGACCAACCAAATATATTAACTAACTTATATATATTAAATAACTTAACTACTTAAAGCTTGGGTGGGTGAAAATGAAATTCGCAGGTGGGCCAACTTAAATTTGGGAGTGAGCCAACATGAGATATTGGGGTGCACCAGCTGAAATTTGGGGATGGGCCAACTTGAAATTTGGAGGTGGCTCAGCTTGAATTTGGGGGTGGGGTAATTTGAAATTCGGGTGTGCCACGGCGGCCGCATTTCGATTGGGTGGAAATGCAAAGACACCCGTGTACTTAGATTTAGGTGCACGTTAAAGAACTCTTGGGGGTCCAAATTAATCCGCAGTCCCCCACTACGGCGTGCCTCACAAGCAGATCGTGGTTTTGGCACGTAAAGCCCTATAATTTATTTTTCTTTCAATTTGTGCATAGGCCAACTTGAAATTTAGTGGCGCCCCACTGAAATTAAAACTTGCAATTTGAGGGTTGGCCGACCTAGATTTGGAAGTTGAACAGCTTGAAATTTGGAGATATGCTTAGCATATTTAGACAACTCCACGGGTGTTTCCGTATATTTTATTTCATTTTGTGTTGTATTGTTGATAGACAGCACATGTGCTTTCAAGCATAAATTAGATAAAACGCATATGCTAGGTGTACAACTACTCTGTGCCACTTAAGCAGTTTAATGCAATATATTAGGATTTTAAAAAAATATTCGAAAATAATCTGCGTAGGTGACTTGAGAAACTGTGTGTGTTAAACAAAGTGGTATCTCATGGCCCTGTCCTACGGTTGGTTCCCAATGCATACGTGAGGCGTCGTCGAGCGTAGTTATTTTGCATGTAGAATAGATCATCTTGTGATAAGAAGTATATGGACACGCTAAGCGAATTTTAGAGCGCCGATCTTAGGCGCCCGTTCCTGAGTTGAGCGTCGGCGTCCCTCAGCGTAGCTGAGTGAACTAACATAGCAAAGGATGAAAGAGCGAACGCGGAGCGAAGCAGCGCATGAAAGAAGGCGATAGCGAAGAGAGCGCGAGGAGGAAGGTGGAGGAGGAGGGTGGAGCGAAACCATGAGGCGGAAAGCATTGTGCCGCGCAAGACGGGCTCTGCGGCGACGAACGCTACGAGATGGCGCCAGCGTAGCGCGCCGTCGTCTGTTCACCGATGGCACGCGGTGAGCGCGTCCACCAATACCGTATGTGGAAACAAAGCGCTGCATGAGCGGAGGTCTGTCTGCGGTGGCTGCTGTGAATCGCGCCCACGCGTCACCCGCGCCCTGCCCCTCGCGATCTCACAGCTAGCGAGGTAGTCGCGCCACACTTCACTCCGTTTGCAAAGTGCCGCACGAGAAAAATTGTCCGCACCAGCCAATGTATGGCGAAATGAAAACACGTATAGAGATACCTACCATATCTTCTTTAGCGTCGACACACTGGTTAACTTATTCATTATTTTTGCCATTATACCAGGTGCGCGGTTCCGAAGGTCGTGGAGTCTTTGGTGCAATGTAGTTTATTTTCGGCTATATTGTCGCGAATTATACCCAAGCCACTAATTTTCCCTTCTGCGCGACTAATTACAGTTTCTTAAGGGCGCTGCCAAAGCTGCCTTGCAGATACTATAGCCTGGCGCGAGCCTTGCTAGGTACAAGCGAACTCGCTCTCCTTCCCAAAAGTGTACTGCACTGCGTCTTTGCCTCAACATGACTACATGTACAGCGGTGCACCCTATACATCGGTATAGGGAAATGTGCTCAATGTTCGACCATATGGACGCTAATTACGTTCGCACCGCTAATCTTACTTACTCTGCGAGTAATTCTCTTTCCTTGTCTCGTTGAGACCTACATTTTCCTACGTGTTGCGACTCGCTGCGATGCTCTGGAGGCGCGAGAGGGGCCGTTTTCTTTTTCTGGAAGTGGTTGGAAGATGCCCAGGTCCCTGATAGGTCAAACCCGCATGAAGTCAGCTAAGAAAGACCTTGTCCTCAAAATGTAAAGCAGGTAGTTGAAGTGAGAAACTCCAGCCTGTTACCAAGCTCATAAAGCGGGAAAATTAATTGTTCCAATTATGATCGATCTGCTCTGCAATTTCGAGTAATGCCGAAAAGCAATGCTCTCTCTCTCTCTCTCTCGAGCACACAATAAAAATGCTCCAAGTTATAATTACAGGTCATTTCCTAGCTTCTGTGGCTGCACCATCTTCCGCCCGCCACTCTCCCAGTGCACACATAACGCTCCCGGGCATTCCGTGTTCCCTGGATGCTCTCTTGCCATGGCACGCAAACCATACCTGAGCCCTTTTCCTCCTTCGGTTATTGCCTATCTTTGTAAGCATTCCCGGGAACCCCCCAATGTCCCTGCCAGCGCGCCTCTTGCATACCGATTCTCTGCGCGGCCGCACTATGGTTATATATACTCTTGCTAACGGATGCTAACTGTCAATGCTCACGGAGCATTTCCTTCCTCCGTGGTCAGGTTCAACCCGCATTTCCTGCTGGCAGTCAAACAATCAGTCGTGCCGTTGCTATACCGAGACGCAGTTGGCCTACGACAGCGGGCCGTGTATACGTACCTCAGAGGACTTCTCTGAGGAGAACTGGCTTTCCGAGTTCTCGGACTTCTCGAAGAAGGATGACTCGAAGGAGAGCGACACGGAGTCGTCCTGGTGCATGTCTTTCTCGGTGCTCTGGCTGTGGCGCCGGTCGTCCGCCTTGGCACCGCCGGTTCCCGAACTGGAGCCGAAACCCGTCGAGTACGGCTTGAAGGGCCGCATCGAGCAACCCTCCATCTCGGCGCCGCCACCGCCGCCACCCCTTCCGCCGTTGACGGAGTTGTCGCCGAGACCCGTAATGGTCGCTGGACCGCTCGTCTTGTCCGCCGGCTCTTGTAGAGGCTAAAAAGAAACGGTTGCTTTACTTGCGACAGAATGATCAGCGCGATGTCCCGATTTCGGGCGGCGAAAGAAAACGAATTAGAACGACGGCAGTGTTTCTATCCTGGATTAAGCGTCCTCCAGCTGTCCTCCTGAGCGTTCAATTACACATGCGTTGAACGTTCAGAAAGGCAGTGGAAGGGCCAGAATGCTAACTGCGCGCGCGAGCAACGCTTAGGTTGAACGCTGGAGTCGCCAAGACATGTCAGTGCGGAAACATGAGGCCAAAGCAAAGCGAAAAGTCTGACAAGACTCTGCAGTTCGGAAGCAGGACGAGGACTCATATGGATCCTTGTCGGCGTGAGAATGCGGCACTGCCGTTTAAAACAAATGACAACGAGACTTACTCTGTGTAACATTCAAATGCGTCGATATCACTGTCAATGTGTCGGGTGAAACTGCGATTTTGTTTTCTTAATTTCGGGACATGGCTTTTAGACTAAACAGTGGAAGCAACACATTTTGTTCGACAAATAGCGACAAGTTGACCATCGAGGGCGCAACATTGCGAAGACGCTTTCTCGCAGGAGAAACAGTGATAACGCATGTGTCTGACCATACGCATTTTCATGGTGAACAATTAAGTGCGCGTTCTCACAATGTTTCGTCATGGCCGTGTAGGTATACATTGAACAAAGTAAATTTCGTAGGCCCAATATATATAACGGGACACCCTGCACTGCCGGACGTCCTGTTATGTCCCGCAACAGTTACCTATGCACTGCTAATATGACTAATATAACAGCGCGGTCGCTATAGGTTTAATTCACAAAGATTAAAGTTGCCGGAATATGAGCGTAATAGGAGCGCTGTTGGGACGGCTCAATAAAAGCTAGGAAATAGAAAGCATAACACTGAGTTCTGAATATATTTGCTCCAGCGGTGCTAGATAAAATTTTTAATCCTTCTGGCTATATTTGTAACGTCACGTAAAGTTCAAGCCGTTATAGCGTCCCAGGAGCCAACTGTGGATAAGCTTACACTCATTTAACAACTCTGAACTCATGACTACACCTAGCAGTACACTGAATTTGTGTCGTAAACTACGTCCGTCGTGTAAAGGACGCGTGTAGCACAGAATGCTTAGGTATACGCTCTAACGAGCCTGAGCTGAATAATGGTCAGTGATGCGTAAGGCATAAACAAAGATACGCTGCCCAGCAACAGCAGTGGCTTGGTAGTGCAGGCGCTTCCCATACTGGCATCACTGAGGCAAGACAAGGCTATTAGGAGATAGCTGGAAGGAAGAGGCCTTCGTAGTGAGCTTCTAGCACACTCTCAGTGGGTTGCTATTCCGAACACTCACATTCCGCCATTCTCTCAAGTTCGTCATATTGCCTGCTCTGATTAGTTCAGAGGTGTGCGAACTACGTGACGACGGCTGACGTGGAGCGCTACTCTGGTTAACTTTTATCCGAGAAGGCGAAGAGCTGAACGCCGGCTGCGACGTCCAGCACGACGAAGTGCGAGAGTGCGTTCTTGTTCCTGTGTAGAAATGAGGTACCCAGATCCTCGGCAACGACTATGACGCATGATGATGATTATTGGTGACGACGATGGCGGCTCAACAAGGTGGCTAGCCTACGTGACCTCTCTGTCTGGTTCAAAACGCCAACACGGGCTGAATTTAAGTGTCCAGAATGGTCCCCCGACTGATCATGAGGATGATTACTGTAATACACGTGCTTCGAGGCAACTCCCTTGCAGGAATCCTGCAGGGCCACCTTCAAGAAATAGAGACCCGTTGAACCTGTCCCGGCAGACGACGATTACGGAGCGTATCTAATCAAGTCAGCATCCCGCGTGCACACATGGCTGCAACACGGCGAGGAAACGATTCTCAGCATCTCTCCCTCTCTCTGCTCACCTTCCTCAGCGCGTCGTCGGGGGTCTTCTCGGTGGCAGCCCCGGTCGGTGCTCCTGGTGTCTTGGCGTCCGCCTTCGTCGCCTCCTGTCCGCTGTTGGCGGCTCCGTTGACGGGCGGCTGCTGCCACAGCGGCATGAGCGGCAGGGCGCCGCACTGCCACATGCCCTTGGACTGAGGCCCGTCGCCCGTGGGCAGCGAAGGGTACAGTGGCACGCCGCCCACGTACATCACTGCGGAACGGAAGCGGCGCCGACGATTATGCACGAAGTACTCTCTAGTATCGTTAAACATAGAAATACGCATGGGACGTTTGTCGCTACCATCGTGTTAAACGCTACCCCGTTTTACGCAGCAATAAAGAAAGATCACAGCAAACGTATGAAGGCAGCGCAGCTAAATACACTGAGTGAAGAAGTCGTGGTGGATACCGTTTCTTTCCCAGCGCTATAAGAGAAAGAAAAAAGGATTGCCGAGAGAAAAGGTCTGAGAATTGCGTCCCACAATGTAAAAATCCATCGTGGAAGGCCTCTTGTCTAGACGCTCAAATTAGCGTGGGGTATTTCTTCAAGCTAGAAGTTTGTGTGCACCTCACAATGATAACGCAGAGAGGACTAAGGATTACGAAAGTATCATGCACAGCTTGTAAAAAAAAAAGGTGTTGCTGACCACCTTCGGGCTCCTGCATAACACTTTCAGGCTAGAAATGTTTTTCATTACAATTATATTCCATTTTGGGTTAATAGGATAGGATAGGATAGGAATAAATTTTATTTGTCCAGCGGTTATTGCTGTTGGTGCCCGGGGCTAGGCTGCCAAGAGTCCATCGCCCGAGGAAAATCTTCCGAGATCCTCGGCAGTGGCCCTGGCCGGCTGGACGGTTCCTCGTTTAATACGCAAAATAAGAAGCTCAATGAAGACACTAAGCAAGGAAACACAAAGACCACGTGAAGGCTTGGAATCTTCTTTTTCGAAACGAATTCGTTACGACTTGCCCAGCTTGCAGTCGTTCTGTAATCACATTCCAATAGCTCGACATTTACTTCCAAGTAGCTTAGAAGAACTTCTTGTTGGGCGTGTTGGTGCATATTAGCAAACAGTTTTATATGTGCGCAAGCAAACGACCACAGAGAGAGAGCACACAAGGACAGGCACAGCACACAAGGACTGCGCCTGTCCTTGTGTCCTCTCTCTCTCTCTCTCTCTCTCTTTCTCTCTGTTCGTTTGCTTGCGCATTTCTAAAGCTGTTTACTTCCAAGTAGTTCAAGAGTAAGACCAAGGAGTAATATTTGGCAGGGCCACAGATCTTGCGTCTACATACCCGGTATGAGAAATGGCGTCGTGCTGGCAGGGGACTGCGTGCTCCCTAGCGGCACGTAGGTGTAGGTGGGGATGGCCAGGTTGGGGACGAACGCAGCCATGTTGTCCGGCTGCGAGTTGACCATTGATGCGGCGGCGTGCAGCAGTGGAGGAAACGGCGACGGTAATGCAGCGTTTGCAGATGCCGAGCCTGCGAGTGCGAAATACACGCGGTCACTTGGGGTAAACGTACCGTGTATCGAAGAATGGATTCCGGAACCTTGCCCTTGTCGGCTCTTCGATTTACGTTCTCGACGCAAGGCGCGATATTATAGTTTGCGTCGTGCACAACCAATTAGCCTAGCCGAATCTTTGACGTTACTAACCCGCCAAGCAGACAAACATGCTCGTCTGCTCTCTAAGCATATGTATGTATGTATGTATGTATGTATGTATGTATGTATGTATGTATGTATGTATGTATGTATGTATGTATGTATGTATGTATGTATGTATGTATGTATGTATGTATTGTTAAGAATGGCGAGCTGCCAAACAAGATTGCCGCACAGTTACGACAGGGCGACACGACGCGCATCTCCCCCTCACCGTCGCTGCAGCTGGGAGGCGTTCGAAGAAGCGGCCTTTGTGGTGAAATCCGCCTCCTTCCTCCAGCCCCTTCGACATTGTGACGGAACTAGTTCGGTGTATGAACAATGATTCCGGAGTTCCCCAACGCGGAGCTGATTTGACACGCATGGACAAGCTGCCGCGGGAACGACGTATTTTTGTGCTTCTCACGCTTCGGCGTGGCGCAGAACAACGAGCGACCCTCGATCGGCACCGATAATTCCCGGAACGGCAACCCTCCAACGCCGTCGTTTGGGCTTCGGAATGTGTGTGCCTTTGTGTCTGTAAACTGATCTGCAGAGCAGCGGCGAGTTGGTGATGAGTAAACGAACAGTCGCCGCGTCGTATGACCGGCGGATCGAGTGTATAAAAACTGTGGTTGTGCGAATGCTGAGGACACTTCTCTTGAGCAGTCATGTTAGACTGAGACACTTTTCTCAAGCAGTCATGTTAGACTGATTTAAGTTCTGTAAATAAACCCTTTTTCCTCGTTCTCGATGAGAAACAGTTCTTCACTTCATCAACGATCTCAGCGTAAATAAGTTGGACGACGGCATGGGCCAGCTACCTTCGAATTCATGCCGTACTCCAATCTTAGCAAAGGACCACGGACGATGGGATTGAGCCCCCAATCCTGACAGTATGTAACTGTTTTTTCACCCTGGTACTGCCAGCCAAGAGGGAGCGTTTGCTCTCCTTTCGTCAGTGGACAAAAGTACTTGTCTTACATTTCGCATGTTCAGCGCACGAACATACGAAGGCTAAGACCAGAGTGGTCACGACGCTAGGTACCGCCTCGCTGTATCACCCCTGGTCTTTGGCGTTAAAGCAAAGCGCTAACGTTGTACGGGCTAAAACTTGCGTAAACGGAAGCGCCAGGTATGCATGGCATTTAGTATGATTTGTGAGTGTTAGGAGGAAGCACGTCACACGCCGTGTTTCGCCGTTACAGTGACAAGATGGTGCGATCATTCCGTTCCTACAGATGCGTTTTTTATTGCGAACGCGATCACACGGACGGTCGAGGCGATGTGCGCGCCGTCGGCGTCGCCCCAGTCGTGTTCTCGCACTATCCGCCTACACGTACGTGTAGAGGGGGTTTGATGCGCTGTGCGTTTGGCTGCAAAAGCGACGAAGTCAAGCTGACGCATCGTCACGCTGCACTCAGTCGGCTCTGCCGGAGGCAAGGCAGCGCTCTGGCTCCCACTTCTGGCCCGAGCGTGGCGTGTACAAACTGCTTATAAGCGGAATGGGCAGGAAACGTCAAGTTAAATTCAATTAACCCTTTCTGCGGGTGCCGACAAATCCCGAAGGCTTTCCTTCGGTCTCACCTCGTGCACCGTCGAGGCTCGACGCCTGCAACGACCACTGGAGGCGCTCCTCGTCAGGCCAGCGTAGGGAGCATGTATGTATACACCAACGTTTTGAGACGCTTTGTGGGCAACGCCACACTTCGCTATCGCTTTCGATTGCTTCGCCTTCGGTCGAAAACTCCAGATTTTCTTTTTATGTTGCGCCCCCAAGCGGAACGTGCAATTATGGTTCAAACAGGCAAGTAATACACCGAAACATGGCAATAAGCTGCACGCGCCGCGACATGAATTCTCGGTACGAAACTCAAAAGAGAACAGGCCAGTTTTTTACTGATAATGGCAAAGCCTGTAGCACAATTCAAGAAAGACGGGGACGTGACAGAGACACGCGAGAGCGCAATATATATGGAAGTGGAAAGTCGGGCGAGTTGGTATACATTCATAATAGGAACAGCGCGAACAAGACGACGTTGGAGTGAAAGGACACAGGATGAGCGCTGACTGTGAGTCAGCGCTCGTCATACTTGTGCATATAACCGACGTTCCCCATTTAAGCTATATCCCGTAAGTGCAAACGTCCCGCTAACTAGCACGCGTGCTTTAGAGCGGCGGACGTTCGCCTACCGTCGGCCGCCGTGCTGTCCCTGCATGACTTGTGTTTGTGCAGGTTCGAGTTGACGAGCGGCGAGCCGCTGCGCTTGAGCCGATGGCTGTCCTTGTCCGCGGCCGCGCCCCCTCCGCCGCCTCCCGCTGGCTGCTGTAGCTGCTGCTGTTGCTGGTGCTGATGCTGCTGCAGCTGCTGCTGCTGTTTCATGTGCTTGTGGGCGAGCCTGTTGTACTGCAGGAGTACCTCCTCGGTGAGCGGCGGGCAGGGCGGGTACTTGTCGTCCGCGCTCGCGGCTCCCGCGCTGCCGTTGCGGCTGCTGCTGCTGCTGCTGGCGCGCATCTGCTGCTCCTGCGCACGCGCAACCGACACGGAGGGTCACGTGCTGCAACGCCCGGCACGAAAACAACTCCGCACTTTATGTAGCAACTCCGAATGTTCTTGCGAAAAACGACGGGTCGTCGACGTGGAACCCACAATGAATCCACAATTCATCATCATCATCATCATCATCATCATCATCATCATTATCATCAGCCTGTTTTATGTCCACTGCAGGACGAAGGTCTATCCCTGCGATCTCCAATTGCCGATGTCCTGCGCCAACCGATTCCAACTAGCGGCAGCAAATTTCTCAATTTCATCGCCCCCACCTAGTCTTCTGCCGTCCTCGACTGCGCTTCCCTTCTCTTGGTAACCATTCTGTCATTCTAATGATCCTACGGTTATCTAACCTGCGCATTGCATGACCTGCCTGCAGCTCCATTTTTCTTTCTTAATGTCAATTAGAATACCGGCTATGCCCGTTTGCTCTCTGACCCGAACTGCTCTCTTTCTGTCTCTTAACGTTATGTCTAGCATTCTTCGTGCCATCGCTCCTTGCGCTGTCCTTAACTTGTTCCCAAGCTTCTTTGTCAGTCTCCAAGTATCTGCCCCATATGTCAGCTCCGGTAAAATGCACTGATTGTACACCTTCCTTTTCAATGGTAATGGTAAGCTTCCAGTCAGGAGCTGACAATGTCTGCCGTATGCCCTCGAACCCATTTTTATTCTCCTGTGAATTTCCTTCTCATGATCAGGGTCGCCTGGGATTAACTGACCTGAATTGATTAACTTTTCATTGAAATGGAGCATGTCAGCTACGATTGCGGACACAACAGAAGCAACGAGTTTCACGTAAAAAAAAAAAACTAGTACTTTCGATGACGGCGACGACGCACTAAAGATAAAAAAGTGGAGCTCACCTTGACTGTTAGTGACTCATTTCCGGAGTCGCCCGTGGTGACCGAAGAGTGCTTGCGTTTGGAGTCCGAGCTACGGCCGCCGCCAGCGCTGCCTCCGCCGCCACTTCCGGAGCCGCTTCCGCCGCTTCCTCCTCCACTTCCGCTTCCGCTTCCACTGCCGCTCCCACTTCTGATACCGCTCATTCCGCTTCCTTCGGCGCTGGCGTAGTTGCTGTCGACCACCGCAAAGTCCGAGGCCGACTTGTCCTCGGAGGATTGCGGCGAAGCTGCATTTGGGGCATTGTCAGGGTCTCGGCATCATTCGATGGATGTTCAAAGCAACAGCAAGTGTCGGACGTGTCAGCCGGCACAGCGCTCGGGCACAAGTGCCGTTGAAAGTGCGTTCACTGAGGATCCCTGTTTGGGATAGTTCACTCTCGACTATTAATGACTTTCTAGACGGCCCAAACTATGCGGAGACGAAGTGTTGACCGCAGTGCATTTTATTTTGCCTTGGTCTATGTTGGACGTTAATTGCCATGGCCAGACTATTGGAACACGTTACTAACAGTAGTATAAATCTCAAATCCCGAACCTAAGGAACGAGGATAAGGTATAGCCAGGTAAAACGACCTCTCGCTGGTTTCAGATAAAGACGGGAAAATTTTATCGGCTGTTAAAGTTTTCGTCGTTTTGGATCCCACGTGAATACCGTTGAAATACATCGAGATCGACGTCTCCTAGGTATCTAGATCGGTTCATTAAGAAGCAGATGAAAAAGACTTCCATGCGCGGCTATTTGGGAATATTGGGTAGGGGAGAGGGCGGTTGTAAAATATAGAGGATATAATAGGATGCGCAAAACAATATAGCAAGAAACCGAACTGGTTTTGGTTTATTTTGTTTAGGTCAGAAAGCGTCATGGGTCCCAGGAATTCACAACTTTCGCAGCAATCTACAACATAGCTCCTGGAGTTACAATCTTGCGCAATTTGGTCCTGTACGTTTTGTTTCGATCGAGGTTATCTTTAAATTTTACCAAAAAAAAAATACGTGAAACGTAAAAAAAAAGCTTTCTGCTAATTCTTACCGTAACTTAGCCTTCAAATGCGAAGACAAGACCTTTATTGCGATTAGAGAGATAAATAGTATATAGTGGCACATCACTCACCTGTGGCCTTGATGGCCTCTTCGTCTCGGTTTTCGGGCGAATTTCGATCGTTGTCAATCTTCATCTCTGCAGGTTCGTCAGCCGAATTTGTCTTCGGGTTGCTTGCGAAAAACCTGCGTTCGCAAAAAAAGTCAAATGGTCACTTCCACTGCTTTTACAGATAAGGGCGCTCTTGATAATGGCGAATGAGCGTATGGCGGCAGTGACTGGTTCGCGCTGGCTGATGCGTAAAATTAGAACACCGTTGGCTCTTACTGATCAACCGACAACGACTTTCTCAACAGATAAGTACACTTGACAACAAATATATTTCCTGTAGATTGAAAGAAATTGTGTCTGTTGTTACACAGGTTGCGTGCTCTCACATGAGATGAACGCTTTTCTCGCAAAGGAGTCCCATTTTTTATAGCTACTCACCTTTCAATGTTTTCCTGGTATCTTATCTCCTGGATGTTTGGTGGGGACTCGCTAGATGGATCCGAGTCATGGAGTTCTTGGTGCGGTGAGATCTCTCCCATCACGACCGACCCTAGGTCCTGAGTTGAGAGAGGAAGAAAACGCGAAATTCTTTAATTTGTTCTTCACAGTTGCCACGCAAGAATAGGTTATTCTCAAATGAGCTCGTTCGGATGCACTGTACGATATGCGGCATACCTTTTCGCACACAGTCGCAATTAGTAGAGCAATAGTTACGGTGTCTCAAAGTTCGAGGGTATCATAGGCCGCCTCGTAGGCGGCCGGTAGATCGCATGCATATCATTTGTGTCAAAGCAATTTTTATTTTTATTTTGCTTTATAACCTGAACAACACTAAATAGGCAGCATTTTTGTGAACGACACATCAGAGAGACCCAGTATAACAGAGAGGCCGTCCATGTTTCAGATATGCGACTTCGTCATGTTGTGATGAAAACTGGTTGTTTATTGTTTCCTAACCTGCGCTGCTGCCATAAACGGCGACGCGAAGAGTCGTTCGTACATTTACATGTCGCTCTTTCTGATGCTCCTTCCCATTGTCTCCCATTAGTTACTCGGCTGGCGCCTTTTTTTTTTCGGTGTTCTGTATACGTGCTCATCATTTGGCCTTTGATATAGGCACCATTTAGGTTAGGATATATAAGGATAGGTTTGGTTAGATTCACGCATCGGAAAGGTCCACGACAAGGGCCGTCTTAGGAGCCTTTCAGGCTATCTCAAGTTGTCTGTTAATAAATCAGCACTACACACCATAACACACAACACGAAGAAAAGAAATCCAGCATGTAACTCAAAGGCACAAAACAACAGCACACATCATCACACACCGCCAACGTACAATCCTACGTTATAATACTCACGGAACATGTGCAGCCTTCAGCGGTTACGGTTACTTGTTCCTCTCCTGGGTGTATGCAGCGATGTGGGGAGAAAAAAAAGAAGGCAGAGGATAACCACGTTATATTGCAATTTGGGTGTCTGTAAACTTGCTGTAACGAGGTTCTACGGTACGAGGCGTAATATGAAGGGTATGGGAGGCGGGTAAATGTCGTTACCTTTGTCGGCTCGTTTGTGCGTCATCTCGCCGACGAGTGTGCTGACGAAAGATGCGAGCTCTTTTCGCCTCTTGTTGGATCGCTGCCGCAGGTTGTTGTTTTCTCGAGGCTTCACGGGCTGCGAGGTAACGGCGAAAATTTGTAAGCCCCCGTGCTTTGTAACTCACGTGACTTTGTAATCACGTGACTTTCTAAGAACAGCGTCGGCAACGCCCTGCATCTAGTTCTCGTTCAATAGTTTGGTGTCTCATCTGACACATATGTCCAGATTTTACGGATAAAAAAATGCCTTCTATTATGGCCTCCTCATCCTGCTCCTCGAGGACATGGATGTTTTTCATTTTCAACAATAAACCAGAAGCGACGGCGACAGAGAATATAGGGAAGCTTCATATCTGTACACAAATCAGAACAAAGAAACAGGTATACCGAGAGCAAAAAAGAGCACACGGCTGCCTCGATACTTCTTAGGTATTCGCCGCTTTGAACAACAATCTTTGCAACATAGCGTTTGAAAACTTGGCCCCGCCTTAATAGGCTTGTCCGCAGGAAGAAAATCACGCTAGCAGAGCTTGTCATTATTTTTGTCCACACATAATGCGCCGGCAGCGCCACCGCATCTTCGTGACGTCACGCGACATGCCTATAACGAATTCCGCAAGCAGCTTTTTCCACACACATTGCCCTAACTAACGTGGTTAGACTTCCCGCTAGCAGCACTGCCAAAGGTAAAGGTGGGCTCCGATTCTGACGAGCATCGTAGCCAGTCTACGTTGACAGCTAGGAAGACAGCTTCGAGCCCAGAATTTTCAAATCGGTTCTTTGATCTATATCAACGCCGAGGTAGAAATATTTCAGTGCCCCAAACCCATGATTTCAGGAAGCAAGCTTCACCGCAAACACAGACGCTCTTTCCACTTGCTCCCTCTAGCCTCAGCAAGCGAAATTCCTTCCCTGTGTTCTCCCATACCGGAGATCGAGGATCGCGTGACGCATACGTCACGGGCCCCGCCATCATTGTTTTTTTTTTCTTGATTTCTTGCTGCGCGGTGCACTTCCTCTGACGGCGTCGCGCGCGAGCTGTTGTGTTCGTCTCCCTTCGCGCAGCAAACCATTTTGCACGCTGTGCACGAGAACACCTGACTAGCGGTATAAGTCACTGCTAGGCGAATCCTGAGGCAGGCACAAACAACGTGGGAACAAGCAGACGAAACGGTTTGTGTTTGTGCTACGGTGTTTGTGCTACGGTGTTTGTGCTACGGTATTTAAAATACTGCATACGCATGTGCGAACCTCAGCTTCCTTGGTATGTGGGTCTTAACGTGCCGAAACGCAAAAGGGCTTTGAAAGACGGCATAGAATGTTGCGGACAAATTCTGACCAACTTGTTTTATTTTTGCATATATTGAAGCCATTGTAGCGCAAGGATACACGGACCAAAAAGAGGACAGGACACCACGGGCGCTACGCGGTGTCCGTCGCGTCCTGTCCTCTTATATGTCCGTGTTTTTTTGTCCGTGCGCTACAATGGCTTCAATACACATCAGCCAACTTGCCCAAGAAACTTTACTGTATTGGATTATTTACAGCGCGCGCCTGAATCTCAGTACACGAGCGTTCTTAATTTGGCACTCCCTCCAGATCAGAATCCGGTGACGGCAGCAGGGATTCGAAGATGACAGTTCGTGTTTAGGTAATGCTCAGCACGTCGTAGCCAATTGTGTCGCTTCGGGGGGTTTGGAAGGGCTATGATATTTCGCAACGCCTACACATAAGCGCGCGCGGAGATGTCAGTGCAGAGTTGTCTGGCGTACCTGGGAGAGGATGTCCTTGATCTGTTCCTGTATGAGCCTGTTGTTGTTGAGGGCTTCCCCGGTCAGAGACTGGGCCCCCGTGATGTCACCGGGCGATGGCTCTGTGAACACGTCCGGATTCCTCGGACCCCTGTTATCGTGATGATGATGATGATGAGTATTATTATTTGGTTTGCAAACACATATACAATTGAACGATAGAAACAGAAAGCATGTAAAAAAGAAAGCTGGTAACTGCCTACAGAAGGGGCACTATACCTGCCGACTCTTCGGGAAAGGTTAGACAGAAACATAGAAACGTAAGAAGGGAAGGTAAAACATGACAGAAATAACAAGGTGGCGCATCAACGAAGACTAAACTAAAACGATGACGGTGGTTTTATCAATCAGCGACCGCTCAGGGGATAGAAACAAATTTGAGGCCATTATTCACAGAACAGGATCAGTACGTTCTACGAGTACTAACTTATGTGGCCGTAAATTGTAGGCTAGAACAATGGAACTCCGAAGAGAGGTAATGACATGACAAAAGTGATACGTGGAACACGGTTGTATGGATCATTAAACAAACAAGATGGTCATACGGATTTGAGAGGAAGCGATTGCAGCTGAAGTTTCAGTCGAGATTTAAAAAGGGTGACCGCCGTAGGAAGTGGGAGAAAGGGGGGGGGGGGAGATGTAAAGGGAGGCTTAGACTTCATTTCCGCCCACTGGAGAGATCTCTGCGGCCCGTACCGAATTCTGAGTTCAGGGGTAGGTGTTCATTCTGCCATCATTAGAGTGCGGTCGCCACGGCAGGCAATCAATCTAGTGACCTTTTCCTGTGCAGCAAAACATCATGGCCACCAGGCCACGGCCGCCTTTTTTCTTCTTCCTTTCTTTTCACTCTCTATTTTTTACATGATTCATGGAAATTTTTTTGTTAATACTCTTCTTATTTAGTTATATACTTGCAATGAGTGTTTTGTTGTCTTTCTAATAGATTGGGAAAGTTTGGTCCTTCCTGTGGCCAAACATCCCACATTTGGCCGGTAATACGGAAGAGCCATTGGTGCGGGTTCGTTCGTTAAATGCCCAACGAGATTGAAGCTTTTCGAGAATAACACGGTGTTTTTCATTTTTTAGCATTTGTTCGTTTCCATGTGTCTTACTTCTGCTGCAGACGGAATGTAATCAGACAGCTATACTTACTCGACAACCCGGTGCTGCCCGACCACGAATTCCAGCTTGCGCGTCCAAGGATTAATGAAGCAGGACCAATCTGTCTCGAGTTTAATATAGCATCCATTGAGTGCCCTGAAACGATACGGCTTGCTTCTGAAAGAGTGGCCTTGCTCCTTCATCACTGCAAGAGACAAAAATCAAAAAGAAGGTTGCAAAACTGCATTCATACTGGTCGGTCGTGAACCATGTGAAGATCGCAACATAACCAAGACAAGATTGGTTGCGTTCCTGTGGAAGTCACATGGGCATGGCTCTTATCTCTGACAGGTAGCTCGTTCGTGCTCAAATTTCGCATGGAGGAGGCATAGGGGGATGTACTTTAATACCGTGTCTGTATGCGGTACTTGCCCTGGATCGTCCAGAATGAATCGAAACCTTACTCGTCGGTCTGTGGCAATGAGGGACCGAAGAAGTAATTTCTCTGAAAGGAACGGTGGCACCCTCTTTCGCCGTTACGGTGAAACGTGGCGAATGCCTCGTTTTGCCGGAACAGTTACAGTGCGTGCCACGGTTGCTATGCTGACGAAACTAACCTTATTTGTGCGTACATCAAGGACGATTAGTACTTCGGCTTCGTTCATGGCGAAACAGGCAATACTGTATCTGAGTGCTACAATATACAAATTGCACCGCGAAACGTCACGTGCACGCTTTCCCACGCCATTTCTTTTTTTTGCGCCCTTTTAATTATATTACCTTCTCTGCACTCAAAACTATGCTCGGTATGCTCGGCGGTGCCGTACTTGCTAAAAAATATCTGTGCAATGCAGCGCCTTATGCCCTGCATGACGTTTTGCACCACTGCTTGCCGACATTGCTGGTACCCCTGTAGTCGCTGTATGACAGACTCGTTCAAACGTATGCACAGTGGTGCGGCTTCTTTGCCCAACTGCTGCCAAATGCGAATGTCCGCGCTGGGCCTTTACACTCGCAGTGATATGCTACGTTACATATTGACCACAGGGATCGTCCCGGCTGTCGAGCAAACGCTTCCCTAATCTATATATCTTTTCGACCTTCAGGTAATGACGATGTCGAGAAACCACTTGAATTTTCAGCGCGCTCTTTTATGAATATAGCACCATCCTTTCGCACTTCCTTCTATGCTCAGACCAGCTGCGGTTTCCCTTGTTTCTATGGTAACGGCGTCGGGGCACCAGGCATCGCATATTGTGTGATGCTTAACTCCGCACATAAAGCTGTCACTGTACGCGTATAGTTACCGTCACTATATACTATACACGTCCTTGTACACTGGCAGAAATACACGAGCTCGCTAGGCACGTAATTCAATTACCAAAAACCGCGTAAGCGGACTGCACACTCACCCAGGTCGTAAATGTCCCTCAGCAGCTCCATGTCATCCGGACAGTAAAAATCGAACACCGAATGGCCCAGCATGTCTTGAGGCAAGTATCCCAGGTAGACTGCAGCACTGCACGCGCCCACGAAATGCGACACATTGATTAATTGATACGGTAAGAACGTTCATGTCAAACAATATGTTCGGTGACAACAGCGAGAGAGAGAGAGAGAGAGAGGAACATAACGAAGGCAGGGATGTTAACACCTGAAGAGTCTGGTTGGCTACCCTACGCTGGGGGAAGGAAGAAGGTGAAGAGAGAGAAGGAAAAGAGAGAGGGTGTAGATACGTGCCAGACAGTCACTGAGTCAAAGCCGCTCGTGCAAACCAGACGTTCTCAGAAGGTACAAAAGCGCCTTCACTGCCTTCCGAACCGACGATCAGCGGGGACGGTGCTCTAGTACTGTTCTTTCACTCAGAGGACGATCATCGAGTTTCCTCAATGTCTTGTAACAAAGATTGTCTCTGTGCTTGAAATTGAGGACAACAGCGACAACAGAAGTATTGTGCCCAAGCTGTGCCAACAAAGGCTCACTGCACAGGCCGTGTCTACCTGTGCGCTCCAAACCACAGTTCCGGAGCGGCGCTGGTAATCAAAAGAATCTCGCCTCCACCCAGCGCATCACGGCAATCAGTGAAGGTCCGTATTTTCTGACAGATCTATGCAAATTATCTTTAAATCGAGCAGCCGTTTGTTTACCATGGCGTTTCTAGGTTGCCACCGACTATTAAACGCGTTATAAAAATCCTGAAGGATTTCTCTCATCCATCTTTAAATGTTCGTTTCTTGTTATCTCAACTTTTTTTTTTTTTTTGCTGGGGATCCTAGGATGCATTTTTAGGATATTGTATATTTGATGAAAACGTATCAGAATGTATTGCATTACCGTTGTCTTGATTGTTGCCCGTAGCTTAGCCGGCAAAAAAGAAAAGTAATATTCTCCTCAATAATGGAGGTTTACTAAAACAGGTAGTGTTACACAGGGTACACCACCTCATGCAACTGTGTTTCTTGCCTTCAAAACCAACAAATAAGATATTGCGAGATTACCATTATTGATTCTAATGAGATTGTGGATCTCATCCACAATGAAGGAGCTGGTACGTAGAAACCACTTAAGGGGGCAGTTACCAGCTCCTAAAGGCCTCATTTCCTTCCACTTTTTCCGTGCCTATGATTTCTTTTCATGTTCGTGAACTTAATGACAATAAATGTGATGGCTTTCCCCACAACCCCTGCTCTGTAACTGCTCTAGCAGTCTCACCTGAGATCAACGTGGCTGTAATGGCAGGATGCAGTATGGCGTGTGGAAAAGCAGGTCATGGCGGGAGTTTCCGCGGGCACTGTAAAAGCAAGGACATGTTTTTTTCTATTAGCCATTATTGTTCCTTCGTTCGTACTTCGCACCAAGATCGTGTTTAGCCATATATATCGTAAAGAAAAGCATTCGGCCTTGGCATTTTCGTTTCGTTCGCGTGACGAAAATTTAATAAGACATAAAGGTTGTAGGACTAGGCGTCTCGAGGCACTAGCAATAACAGCTTCGTTCCAGCGGTAGTGGGTTCACAGCACACGACAGTTCACCATTTCAAGGGCACGCTGGCGGACTTGTGCTTATGAGACAGATCCTACACGCCTTGATAAAGCCTCTTGTGTTTGTAGCAACGCGAAATTGTGGCGCCACCTGGTATGCACTTGGGGAATGACAACTGTTGCCCCCGAGACTTTAGTACACACCTTCGCGGTGCTTTTTTTTTGCCGTTTTTAAATTTTGTGCGAATATATATATATATATAGATATATATATATATATATATATATATATATATATATATATATATATATATATATATATATATATATATATATATATATATATATATATATATATATATATATATATATATATATAGTGTGTGTGTGTGTGCGATACGCAGGGCACTTCAGGCAACACACGAGCCCGTGAAAACGCTGGTAAGATTTGGCATTACGGTGGCACATGACACATTATAGGCGTCAGACTAGGGGCCTCCCGAACCAGTGCGAACAATAGGTATAAGTTCCTATAACAAGTAAAATCACCGTAGTCTGTGAACACGGCCATCGTCAAAAGGGCTTTCACGATACAAAAGCGGACTTCTGTCGCCATCTGCCAGTAGTTAAACAAAATATTTAAAAGATACGGCAGCAGAACTAGGTTTTTGCGGTAGATGGTAACGGCCCACATGTTACAGAATCAATAATAAGCGCGGAAGAAAAGTAAAAATAGCATGCTCCTCATCAGCCGCCATGCAGTTTAAGAGGGATGCTTATATTGCCGATCCTATTCTATCTATACCTATCCAGTTGGTCGAACTAGATTTGCCTATTGTCAAGTGGGCAGACAATGGCGGTTTTCGTTTATTGTTGGGCGAACCAAAAAGAAACAGATGCCCGAGGCCTCCCTTTTTTTTTCGTGGTACAATATCAAAACACGATATTAGTGGGAACAGATCATCACTAAGCGCAATTAATGTTTTGAAATCTTAAATAACAGATACGTAGGTTGGTGCGAGCATGCTAACGGATTCCTGCCACCCACTTTCTAATAAAAACGGGAGTGCGCGCCACTTCTTGATGTGTTCTTGCGAAAAACAGCACGCTCGCGTATTTAGCTTCATCTACAGCAGCACCATTATTCCTCTGTGGAGCACACTTGCCCTTATTGGGCTGCTGCAAGCCAGTCATGCAAGCGATAGGGCATATCTTACAACTGAACGCCCCTCAACCTCACATAAGCGGAGCAATTCAAATAAAGCCATCTCAAAAGGGAGGAGAAAGAAACGCGTTAATTTTCTTTGCGCCTTCCTGCTACTTCTCATGGTGCTCAGGTACAGCGCAAATGCTAGACGCAGAACACAGCTACACTCGACGAAGGCAAGCGTTGCCCAATCAACGCGGTTCAATGGGCCAAATCCGCTACGCTTTCAGTTACTCTCAGGTGAGTAACGATTTCTTCAGGTCGTGAAATGTCCTTCGCTTTGCGGCTTTCCGGAGTTCTCATTCGTCATAGATGTACCCATTACACGCAGGGTAAGCATACATACTTTATCGATATATGCGATAAGCAGTAATTCCAACAAACTGAGTCGGTAGCCACGCAGCAACACACGTAACCTCGGGGTCCACCCACTGCCTCATCGTTTGCCCACCCACTGGCAACTTGCCCACCCACTGGCAACTTGCCCACCCTCTGCCAATTTGCCCACCCACTGCCAACTTGCCCACCCACTGCCAACTTGCCCACCCACTGCCAACTTGCCCACCCACTGCCAACTGCCCACCCACTGGCAACTTGCCCACCCACTGCCACCTGCCCACCCACTGCCAACTTGCCCACCAACTGCCAACTGGGCCAGCCACAGCCGATCGACTCACCCCTGTAGGCCGTCTTTATGGCGACCGTGGTGACGACGAGGCACATGGCGGTGGAGGCGTTCTCGACGCTGACGTCGTCCCCGTTGGCGGCGTCCTTGATGTAAACGGACATCTGGAAGGGCCTGTACTGCACCTTCTTGTCCGAGATGCCGTAGCCGAATTTCAGGCTCTGGTATTGCCTGCTCGGTTCGATGTGGTCGCAAGTTGTTACCGAGGAAGTGGCGAGAAGAGAGAAGCAGAGGAAGTAAACACCGTTCTGGCAACGATGTAGAGAGTAAGGGGCCACGGCGCAACGCTCCACGAGGGAGCGCCAGTGCACGCTTCACCGACGGTGCTCAGACCGCGGCACATGCAGCGAAAAAACAAAAACAAAAAAACGACACGCCGGTTTGTCTGTGTGCGCGGTGTCGTGTATCGGCAAATGCTTCTCTTTCTTTTTTTCTTCTTCTTCATTTTGGTACCTCTGCGTGAAGGTCTGTCCTGGTACAATAGCTTTTGGCAGTTTACAGTGTGTATGATAAGCTTCTAGTACGCTGCTGTGACTTCTTTGAGACTTGTCGCTCTGTCGGTAAGGTATACACTCTGTCGCTCCAGGAAAGTCTAACGAGTCTATTTTCTTCGGACTATCGTGGTCTATTGTGACTTTCAAGTCAGGTTGTCTTCAGTAAAAGTGTTGGGCCATAAATCCATAGCTCGTCTACAAACATTCTACAAGAAAATTTTTACTGAACATAATACAATATTTTTTTTACACCGTCCGACTGTGTTCTCGGATAGTGGTTGCGACAACGTCATAAAAATGGCTATGGCTGGCGCGGGACGAATAGGTAAATTTGAAAGCAGGAACACAGCTTGAACGGTCTAGGAGGACGCTTGAGTGCCATGGAGAGACCTTATCCTTAACTGTACCTAAACATGTTAACGCAAAAAAATATATATATAAACTGCCAAAGAGACGGGTTCTTATGTTCCAAAAGCTATATGTGTATGTACCGTGCACTTTAAAACAAAACGCTGATGGTATCGTGTACGACAAGGTATACGAGCAAGGTTGTGCTCTAAATAGGGTGCGCAACCATTATAATGCAGGTAATAAATGTAGGGATGAAGATAAGGGAACGTAAGCTGACCTTTCCCAGCGAAGCACGCCGCATTACGCCCCCCTTAAGCAAGGATAGGGAAAATTAAAGAAAAACGAACTGAATTTAAACGAATAATTAATAGTGCATAACTCTCTTCTGCCGTAAGCATACCATGGGATCATGCTGTTTTGTTCGTGCCAGCGCAAAACTTAATGCTACTTTTTCAGATAATCACAATCTGGAAGCTAGTGTGCATAGTACGTAGCTTTTAGGGCTCAAAAGAGCAAACATATCGATCTGGCATCGCAGGGAATATCAAACCAACAGTCAGGTCCAATGGCCCATTACATGACCAGGTATCTTCTGTAGGCATAGATTGTAATTAGGGCGCTAACCTGCGAATACTGAATGAAATTTACATGACTTTCTCTGCTGTTGACTTCTCACGCTGTTACTTAAACATCGCTTGGTTTGTCACACTTTTGATCACTACTTCTCTGTCTTTACGTTTCGTTCTCGTTCATGTATCGAGGCGACACCGGCAGTGTTCCGAGGGTAACTGCGAAGTACATCGCTCGCGAGGAAAGGTCAAGCATATCCACGCGCGACGCATCATTACCTGAATCTGCATAGGAAGGTGCTCTGGCTTCGGTTGTGGCAAATACCTCGAGAAGGGGAAAGGAGGAAGAAAGAGAGAGAAAGAAAGAACCTGTTAGCACATCGCTCGCAGGTCGTCGCCAGGCTCTGGCTTGGGAATCGGCCGAGCGGCACGGCAAGGTTAAGGTATAACGTGTGGAGAAGCCGCAGTGGCGGCTCTGCGAACTGCCCATACCTTTGGCGTCCTCATTGAACCAAGAGTTGAGGCCATGACTTAGGTGATTGGCGAAGGTGATGCGGTCCCGGGGGTACAGGAAATTCATTATGCATTGACCGAGGAGCATATCCTGTGTAAGCAGCGCAGGGGAAAAAGGAAAGAAAGCCGCGAACAAAAGTCAGTTGAAACGTTGCTCTCAGGAAGGTGAAATGCGACAATGAATGTTCATAAAAGTCATTCGGGCGATTTCGACAAGGCTGTCTGCATTGCAGGGATATAATTTAGCATGAGAAAAATAAAAGCAACATCGACAGACGGAGGCCTCAAGAGACCACTTGAGACTATCACAAAGTGGATGGCGCACACTCTCCACGACACTTAATGGGCAGCGGGGGTTAAAAGCTGGAACCAGGGTGGTCCATGGGTTGAAATTGCTAAGGCCGAAGCGGGCCTAGAAGTGTTCGCCTACCAGATCGGCTGCACGCTATAGCGGACAGTCGAACTTATACAACCCCTCGGACGCGGAGATGAGCCATCGATACGCGGACCACCGGAGGTCCCAGCTTCGGTGCTTCCGTATTCCCTTTGGTGTCCTGCACCCGTTGTTTACGCTTATAGAGCCCTTTCGCAAGTTCTCACTTCCCTTCAATGCAATACACTATGTGTGCTTTACCGCAATACATAACTGTATTTCGCAGAAGCCATTATAGAACGCAATATAGAACGTCCTATTACGCTTCATAAGGAAGAGGACTGGCAAATGGATTACACACTTTAAGTGCGCGCGAAGTAGATGGCATTAGACAGGATACACGATGAACAGCGCACTTGTGATTTACCTTTGAATAGCCAAGGTGAGAGGTGATTGAGCCAGATACGTAGATGATTGTTCCGTCTTGTAGAGACACCGCAATAGCAAATCCTTCCTGAAAGCGATGCACCCGTAAGTAAACGTCTACGCGTCGGTAAGGCAACCTTAACAAACCACTGTACAGAAATAAACTGCGGCGAGAAAGAAAAGTTATTAATAAAGATGCCGAGCTAGGAAGAAAGATGACGTTACCTATCTATTGCAAGATGGCGAACGTGATGAATGGGCAAACCTGAACCCGAAGCCGCATGGCTCTGTTAAAAAAACTTCAGATGTTGATATTACCTGCTTTTTTTATGCAGCGAAGTTCGGCAACCAAGTACATTGCTGTGTTGGTGTGTTCACAAACAAAGGTTATAACCTTCTTTCGTCGACTACGACATTCGCTATAGGGGCATCATACGCTTTTGCAGTGGGTATCAATAACTCCTATTGCCAGCCAGCCATTGCTTTAATGCCAAAATGGAAGCATGAGCTTGCTTGTATACTGCTTCAAATTTCCAGGCCAGCTTGTCAGTCTGACTTTGTAGTGGTGTCCTTACTCTCCGTCAATTTTGCAAAACAAACTTTTGTTTGGTGAGTCAACCAGCAAGCGAATTCTTCATGTTATTCCTACAGACCATTATATTCGCTCCTATCACGTTTCTCTAAAGCTGGCAGTTATACCAGTGTTTCTCAGACGTTTTTCTGATTGCTCTTATGAAAAAACGTTCACTGGCAGTGCAGATTCGGGACGAATGTCAAGAGAAAAACAAATTTACATTTTGGTATCTACACAGATCCCTCGCTCACAACGAGTCCGTCGTCGCAAGATTCATTAACACATGATCAAGCCGTTTGACGGAACACCGTCTGGTCAGGCAGGAGCGTCATTGGTAGAACAGGTCTCTAATATCAACCTCAAGAAACAGCAGTTTAAGAGATTGTGTCTGGGAACTTGCACAGATCCCTTGTTCAGAATGAGCCAAAATGCTGGTCAGGTTGCTGTTGTGCGCAAAATGAGTAACCCACCGGTTGCACAGAGATAGTGAAGACGAAAACAATATAGAAACAGTACAACGCCAAGATGAGAACTTACCCCATTTTTGACGCAACTTTCGTTCTTCAAGTGTTTGAATGCACTGGACCGAATGTGGGGCTTTTTGCTGGCATTGGAAGTATCGTCAGCGTGATCTGAACGGGAAACGTACACAAAGACAAAAAATATTTACCTGAGTGCAAATGCCTGGCACTACGTTCCTGCTCATCACGGGGCGAAACAGCCTCATAGTCTAGCATGCGAACCTGCTATTTTACCGCCATAGCGCTTCTCTGCTGTGATCCGAGGTAAAGAGAAAAGCCCGCTTGATGAAATGGAAGAGTTTGTTTTGCAACATGTCTTGACATACAACTTCCCTCTAAGAAAAGCCACTCAGTATACCATACAAAACTTTACAAACCTTCACATCTAGATCAAAAGGATGCGCTACAACCAAAGTTTGTTGATTTGGGGTAGTTAGACAGAAACATACTTAGATGTTCATGCTTGGGGGTCATTTAGAAAAGTACTGATATAATTTCTGTTTTAAATAGCAGTCGACAGCCTAAACAGTCGATACATTTACAAAAAGGGAGGGTTTCCTGTCAACGTGGATGAACTAGCACCCGACACAAAGTACATCATGTTTGAGCCTCTCGAGCGACTAGAGTAATACCCTGCGCTATTTCGTACGCAAAGCAATGTCGAAATGTAACAATGCGGCTCAAACTGAATTCGTTCTTGGGGATCTTCTCCACGTACATGAAATTAATGTCGCGACAAACTAATATTGCTATGGATTGAAGTTCATCCCAGTGCGTTCATTCTACTTCGCTACTTCGTGTACTACTCACAAAACAAGACAAAAAGTTCACACAGACTCTGTGGGCCCGAGACAATAACTGTGCTGAAACTTTCGCTTCCACATCAAGAAACGTCGTGGAATGATAATAGGCACAATATTTAAATGAGTATAATTGCTTTACACACTTGCTGACTTACTTTTGTTACTATCGTTAGGAAGTTCTCTTGTCTGGATAATGCTGCTCAGAGCCTTGAGGCACTGCATGAAGCTAACTTGCATGTTAAGAGCAACTTGTAACTTCTATGACAATCAGCTGTGCGTCTTTGAAGAGGTCGAAGTAAGCCGCACGTGCCTCACCACGCTACTGCACAGGTTGCATTAACTCTAATTTCTATAAACCTCACAATGATTAAGCATGGAAGTGCGCAAATTCTATCTTTCTATCTCTTGGGCAAGTTAGAGAGCAAGTCCTCGCTTTTGATACCCATGGCAATCCTTTTGAAACAAGAAGGATTCTGGCTGGCAGCGAATATGCTAGCGAGCGAGCCAGACCCCAGAAGAAACTACGTCAAGACAAACCCTCCGCCGACGATGTAGACACCCTGACGTGACGTCACGTGCCCTCTTTCTCTAATTCCGCGCGTCTTTCTCGCGGCTTCTTGAGCCAACTTTCTGGGCGAGACGCGCGAACGCTGAAATCGACACTTAGAGCGCCGTTGATATTCTTTGTTACTTTCTTGCTCGGCACTTCGTTTGCTTCTCCGTTCTCGCACTCTCTTTCTAGCTCTCTCTTTTTCGCAATAGAGCAGGTGTGCTGCCCCATCTGTCACGTGTCGAGAGACCGTGACGTCACCTGAAGGAGCACGCACTTTTTTTTTCTCTTTTTGCTTCGCATTTTCTTTGCACAGTCGGTGAGGCAGTAGATTATCGTCGACCACCACAGCGGCCGGGTCAGATTTCCCGACAGCTCGTGACGTCACATTCAAACGGTACCCGTGCGATTGCGAATGCCAGGTGGTTACAAGGAGAGAGAGCCCACTGCTTCCAAGGTTTCCCCTAAGGTTTCATCATCGTGTAAACGAGCTGCTCCTCGTGCATAAGTAGGCACGATTGGGAAATAAGGCAAGTAGATGACGTTGACGCAGTGCGTCAGGTGCTGATGACAAGACTGTATGGCAAAATAAAGCAGATCTTAAGAGGAGCGCAGCCATTGGAACTACTAAAGTTTAATAATAAATTATGAACCATTTACCAGCCGATTAGGTTTCGGTTTCTTACTGCTGTCGCAAGTTTGGAGTCGGGCTGGTCAATAAACACTTGCTCATGTTTACTTTACATGTCACAGGTCGAGGACAACGCATCCCTCCCTTTCTTTCTTTTTTTCCTTAAATGAAGGCTTCCTTCGCAAGCAGGAAGTCCTTACAGGCAAAGCACGCTTTACAGGATCGTTTTTAATTTGTTTATTATGATTAATATCTCCTTTTTTTTTCTTTTGAGCACGAGGAAGCGCCGAATTTGGTTCCAAGAAGTGGTATTGTGATTTGGCTGTGTTGAGTTGAATGCTACATACATGCTTACGTTTGCATAATTCAGAGCTAAGAGAGAGAAATAGTGCAACTGATGTTTCTCGCCGCCATGGCTTCTCTCAGCAAAGTTAATTTTCCTCTTTTGAAGTGGGCCTTTTTTTGTTTTTGCAAACTCTAAAATTTATAGGCAGTACAAACTTAAATGTTGTGTTTACGGAACAGTTAAAACCACGAAATTTGATCCCCGAGAGTAACATGCGATATACTTGGGCGTTTCAGCATGCATCAGGTTTCTGTCAGTCTGGTGGTCTCTTAAAGATAGTTTCAAGACAGCATCATTTAGCTTGTTGGTAGAAGCTCTAAGGGTAAATGGCTAGTATTCTGTCCTGCACTCTTTTCGGATGCTTATCTTTTTATTGCATTGCTTTTCTGTTTAAGTAAACATCTGCTTTGCCACAATTTGATATCAATTTCCCCCTGCCACAGTATCAAGGCCAGAGCCGAGATGGTGGTCCCTGCAAACTACTACTAATTTTCACACTTACCATAGTAATTCCTTTGAAATATTTAGGCACTTTCGCATCTTAAGGACAGCAGACGCCCTGTCACATTAAGCAATAACAATAGCTGTCCTAAATTTATTTTGTTTTATTTTTTGTTATTTTTCGTCAGCTTCGTGGGTGTTATCGATCAGAACAAAATTTACGGGAGCAATTAACGGCTTAACAGGTAGGCTGTGCGTTTTGGCGAGCTGGTAATCGAGCAATGCGAAAGTGTGCAACCCGCGAAGAACAAAATTTTGTATCCCCTTTTTGTTGTCTTCGTCTTGTGTGTGCGCTAAAAGCTTTCTTAATTTATGGGTAACTACAGAACTGCTTGTTGGCCTAGTTAGTGCTTGCTAAAAGACGTGTTTTTTTGCCGCAATTTAACACTCACAAACGGAAGACACATAAAGAGAACACGGCCGCCCGTGTTGTCTTTATGTGACTTCCTTTTGGGTGTGTTTAACTGCGGCAAAAACATGTCCTATGGGTAACTGTAGCGGCCAGGCGCACTGGTGTACAGTTCTACCATGGTGTCACATGCCAGTTGATCAGGCGATTGATTGATTGATTGATTGATTGATTGATTGATTGATTGATTGATTGATTGATTGATTGATTGATTGATTGATTGATTGATTGATTGATTGATTGACGATGCGACGCAAGAAAGACCTGTAAGAAGAGCAGAAAGTTGACAGGTTTAAGTGCCGCTCGCGATACCAATTTCAAGTGTGAATGCGCGCCAAACCACTTGTCTACCTGTTTAAACATGATTGATTGATTGATTGATTGATTGATTGATTGATTGATTGATTGATTGATTGATTGATTGATTGATTGATTGATTGATTGATTGATTGATTGATTGATTGATTGATTGATTGATTGATTGATTGATTGATTGATTGAAGCGAGTGGCGTCTTACCGCGCAGGCACTGCACGTAGCAGATGAGCGGGTTGAGCTCCCTTAGCTGGTCGGCGTACACGTCGGGCATCAGCGACTTCATGTTCCGCTCGCTGGGAGCGGCGGCGGCGGAGGGTGGCGCGGCCCCACCGAGGAGGACGGCTTCGCCCGCTGGCGCCCGGTCCTCCCGGGCCGGCTCCTCCGTGGACGTCGCGATAATCGCGCGGGCCGCTTACAGCGTTTGGGGCTCACGCCGGGTGCAGGCTCAACACTGCGAGCGACCACGACGATGGGCGTGGTCAGCTGTGCCGACACCGCTTAACACGGTGCATGCAGTAATCCGCGCTGCTCGTACGCTCGTTTCAACCTCTAACAGCGTTGATGTTAAAACACATTAAGAGTCCGAGTCGTCTTTTCTGGTTGGAAACACTGGCTGTCGAAGTATGTCGAGGTATTGTAAGCGCTGGCAGGTCCACAATCGAGCCAGTGATGACGGGTCGGATTGAGTTAACCGCAAGAAACACGTAAATAAATTTGGCTCCACCACAACCATAGGAGGGAAGCCTGATTTTCTGTTTGTCTTGTGTCTTCCGAATTTATAGCAGCGCACTGCGATCTGCGAGACAGATTACCCTCGCTCGCACTGTGCGCCTTGACGAGGGTGGTCACGTGAATCGGGATGATGCAAATGAGAAAAAAATATGAAATCGCAATCACCTTGCCGGAACCGACGGCCAACTCGAGATGCATCTGTCGGGCTTGAGGGGGGATGCCACGGCCAACCACATTATGCTCCTCATGTGAACTCCAGCGAATCGGCTTGAGTCAGCCGCCAGATCCAGCAATGTCATTACGAGCAGCCTTTTCAAACGCGTACATTAACGCGATTGTAGCCATCCATCTTTGCGAAATACGTGGTATAGGGAGGCCCGCCGTGAAATCATAACCACAACAAAACACTACGCTTCACTATTTCGAGGACGTGCGTTGACCTTGCCGGTGGCACAATACACAACCGCGCCAAAAAAAAAGATAATCTTGCACAATCCAGCGGGATGCCTCTGAAGCATCGGGAGAAATCGGTGTAGCAAAACGTTACTCTGTTTCCTGTTCATTGCTTCTTCTTTCTTCAATCATTCTCTGAGCTAGTAACAAATAGTTGCAATATTGCGTTGCGAACCAAACAATAGATATCAGTGGCTAGATATCGACGGCTTACAGTATCCGAAAGCACACCCTTCGTCGTTGTAACGCCCGTAGACTACAGGGTCAAAAAATTTCAGTGTGGAGGCTTAATATACCTCGAATACTCTCCGTTTGATGAAGCAAGGAATACCAAGGCATCACGCGCTTCAAGAGTCGATTACCTTGAAATGAAAAAGAAGAAAGAATGCATGAAAATTCGGCAGCCACACTTAAGGCTGCTTACGTGCGGGAATGGGAAAGCATTATAGTCCCTTGGGTGCAATGTTTTTATTTTACACTAACTTTATGCCCTCATGACGTGGCGCCACCTCATCCCCATTGGCTGCGCCATCACGTGTCCAGTGACGCACGCACTGACGGCAGGCGGGATTAAGAGAAGGAGGGGAAAGTAAAGAAGAGTCCAGCGCTGTGTCACAGATGGTTGATAAACCCTTACTAACAGACGCGTTGTGAACCCTTTCTTGCGTAGGGTAGGCAACCGAACGAGTGCCTGATTGACCTCCCTGTCGTTTCTGTGTCTTTCTCTCGGCCGTGAAGATAGTAGAACAATAAAGAATATTCGATAGTTAAGTATGGAATAACCTTGAGACATATATATACAACGCGTTGTCAGACAGTTCGCAAAGTTTCTATCAATATATATATATATATATATATATATATATATATATATATATATATATATATATTTATATGCACTTTGATATATATATCAAAACGTTTATTTAAAAGAAAAAAAAATGCAGAAAGCGAGTGGGTGGAGCCCCTAGTCCAGGGCCCCACTGTCTTGAGCGGTCCGCCGTGCTTGGTCGAGAAGCGCTAGTTGCATCTCCCGATCCTCGCTGGCGAGCCAAGTCTCCCACTGCTCCCTTCCGGAAAGTTTGCCGGCTAATTTTGGTGTATTAATTTTGGGTGGCCTGTTCTGGCAGTCCCACGTAATGTGGGCGAGAGTTGGCCGGCCTCCGCACCAAGGACAGCGAGCGCTGTACAGCGTTGGGTGAATGGCATTTTTCAAATAAAGGTTTGGAAATGTGTGCGTCTGTATTCGGCGCCAGTCATAAGAGTCCTGCCTGGATAGGTCAGGGTGTGGTGGACTGTACTTTCTTCGCTCGCGCCGCTGGTGCTCAAGGATGTCTCGTGGTAAAAAGGGGTTTTCGTCAGAGTGGTCGGCCGCTCGGTTGACAAAAGCACGAGCTGCGCCGTCCGCTCTCTCATTGCCCTCGAGTCCTGCGTGACCCGGGCACCAGATGATCATGTGTTTCTGCGTTAGGTTGGATCCTAATAGGTGAGTGGTGCTGTGTGGTAGCCTCCCGGTGAGGAATAGTCTACATGCGACTTGGGAATCTGTAAGAGTTATCGATGATTGTCCCAGAGCGTCCTTAGTTTGATAGAAACTGTGTGAACTGTTTGACAACGCGTTGTACCTTTTTCTCAACAAACTGTGTGTGTCAATGCTTAATGTTCTGTCTTGGGGCGTAAGTTGAATGCATCATGCTTTGCAATATGCTTGTTCGAGCACATATGTAAGTATTTAAAGTATTTAAAGTGCAGCTCTTAGGCGCCGGTTCCTGCTGCGAGCGTCAGCGTTGACCCACGTAACCGAGCGAACGAGAAGAGCGAAGGATGAACGAGTAAATGCGGAGTGCAGGGGAAGGACGGTGAGAGCGAGAAGAGCGCGAGGAGGAAAGCGGAGGAGGACGGTGCAGCGAACGCATGAGGAAGAAAGGAAGAAATGGTGAGGAGGAAAGCGAAGTGCCGGTGGCGACGAGGCACGCGGCGAGTGCGGAAACAGTATATATATATATATATATATATATATATATATATATATATATATATATATATATATATATATATATATATATATATATTCAGTAAGCGCGAAATTATGCCCTACTTTCTCATATATATGCACAATATATTGGTATGGTCACAATTACGCATGTGAGGTAAGATGCGCCATGTTTTATATACATGTCAAAAAACGAAGGCTAGGCCTAAAAAAAAAGGTGAGGCATTTTCTATCTCTCCACAGCGACCCCCTTATACCATGCGTGCAACAGCTACAACACAATTCCTAATAGTCTTTACGTGACATCACCGAGTCCGCACAACACGTGACATGGCGCTCGAAGTGACGTCAAGTTGCCGAAGATACACGTGGGCTCCAGACTGACGACGTCAGAGCCAGCGACAAAGTCGCGGATCCCGTGGCGTCGTCCGCGCATAGGCCTCCTTGGACACGAGCGGTTGTTACGAAACCGCCGCCGGCCTGTCGCGCTGAGGACGCCTCGATCAGCGGGACTTCTCTGACGTTCGTCGTGACGTCAAGCGCGGCGCCCGGGCTTTTTTGTTCGCCTCGTCGTCGCCGGGTACAATAAAACACGCAATTAGAAAAACTCACCCTTGCGATTCGCGTTATTTGTTCGTTCCTGTGGCACTGTCTTCACCTCGTGCACGCTTTTGTGTCGAGCCTGGAGTCCTTCCTTTTGAACGAACAATATGACGTGTGCAAGTGACGTCAGCTCGAGTGTGATAGCTAATGTCATAATTGAAACGCACACTGGATTGCACAATATTCGCCATTCTTGAGCAAATGTATTAGCAGGCGATGGGTACCTAGAACGCTCAGTGGAGATTCTGTTGCGCGCTTTATAAATAAACATGCATGCACAGCGCGTGCCGGAAGTCGCAGCACCGACGCATGGAGAACAAACTAAGGCAACCTGAGAGGCATTGAATGGTACTGAAACACTCAGCCACACGTGTTCCTCTGAAATTCCAAACATTATGGTCTTCTACCGAAACATTCCAAGTGATATCTACGCTTTATCCTACGTGCTGTGACGAACAGTATTATCTAGAGCGATGAGAAATGTTTGTCATAAGCAATCAGTATCCTCAACATTAACCGCATCACACGATGATTCAAACCGGCAGGGTAGCGATGAAGAGCAGACAATCTTTTTATTTTCGCCTTGCTCGCTGCGAACTTCGTTGTGGTTGCACAGTGAAGTTAATTTGCTATTATATATCTTCAATCATGTCTAAATAAGTTTACCCTATAAGGAATATCATTAAGTAATCTGACTTCTCAAGAAAAACATATGTAGAGTAGTCTAAATATTCTACCCATAGTAAATATTAGTCCACATATTTAGTAATTTACATTAAATCAGCCGTGGTCACTTATTTCAGTGCCATAATAAATTCAGTCAGTTGCCAGCGTCAAACACATAATTACGGCAACTCTGAAGTGCGGCGAGAATGGAAAGCAAAATAAGAGACTCAAAGAACGATCAGAGGAACACGGAGCAGGTGCTCAATGAATCCGAACAAATTTGAAGGAGTGTATTCGCGATGAATTTACATGTTGACTGGGCGGACGGGTGGATGTTATGAGCGTCCCCTTTGGAACGGGGCGGTGGGTTGCGCCACCAAGCTCTTGCTATTATACTGCGTAATGTCCTACCTAGGTTAAAGAAAAACACACTATGTACTCTCACAACCAAATTTTCTGACCCCTATTGCGAATTGTGCTTTTGTACGTCTCCGTTTTTTGTCGTTTCCCTACTTTTCTTCCACCAATTCTCCCAATCGCCTCTTACTAGTCCCTATCGATCTTAGAGCCACTCCGCCACCTAGTGAGCTTCGTGCGAAGCCATGCGATCGAAATCAAATGCTTTGAGATCCGCGCGGTGGCAAAGGGCACGAATCACTGAGGCCAAGAACCCGCGTCTCTGAAAGCGCTTTATGGCGAACAGATGGCGCTTCAGTTCGTTTCATGCTCTCTCGCCCTCTCATGCGCTCTTACTACATTTTTTTTTTTACGTTTAATAGTTCGCGCGTCTTGGGATCGCACATATTTCACTGTTAGATTTTCGCGAAACGAGCGCATTAGGTTTGTGCAGGCGCTTTCCTTTTAAGAGATAACGATAACACACAGCTGCAAGCACGTAGGTTCACGTGCGATTCCGACTGCGTTAGATAATAACGAGGAATAAAAGAAAGAACAATAATAATCAGGATCGAAAGGCCGCCTGAAGCACATCTGTCGAGATCACGCTACGGCCAGAAGCTTCTTCACCCTAACAATACGACTATTTTTCGTCAAGCGTGAACAACAACTGCGAATGTATTTGCTAATTAACATTTCACAAATACGTCAGTTTCCCCTGCAGCATATAGGAATCAACTTGTTCTGAAATGAAAACCTTTATTAAGAAGTTTTCTATAAGCGGAAAAAGTAACTTTTTGTAACGTGTTCTCGGTGTAGATTGAGAACCACTATAAAGTAGGGAGTGGGAAAGGGCGGTGGTCTCAAAGATTGAAGTATTCCATAGCGTCCCGAGTGACTTTCCACCGAGTTTAGGATCGGACAACGTTCGTGTTTCGTTCTCTGTCTCCACGAACATCGGTATTTAAGATTAAAATAAATTACATTCACGAATGGCTGAGAAATGAAACCGTGGATCCCGGAATGGCGTCATCCATAGTCGTGCGTGAAAAGCATCACGCAGTTCTGGCGACTCAGAAGGTAATATTGCGCCTCATTTGTAGCGGTCGCTTGAGACAACTTCAAGAGATCTATTTCGTGACAAACACGGCAGCAAGAGCGACGAGGTTCAGCATGCTGAGAAAGCGGCACACGACGAGATAAGTTTCTGAGACTCAATAAGGACCTCAAAAGCTCGATAAATGTTTATAGCCTAGACGTCCGCGGCGGGGGCCCAGACCCACTAAAGAGACGCCGGACTCAAATCTTGTTGATTTGAAAATAAAAGTTTACGCTCTCTCTAGACGAAACGTGCCCAAGTGCAACAAATGCAGCGTCCCTGGTGAATGGATAAAAATACAAAACGAAAATGAATCAAGTACAACTACATATATTTACAAAGATATAGTTACGGAACAAACTACGAGAACTTACCATCCTGATGGAAATTCAAACTTCTAGATGAAACAATGGTTCAACTGAAACTGAAACTATGTGTTCATAGTACTCGAAAACAATAACGGGAGACGAAAGGTTCTCCGCGTAAATCTGCGACTAAGAGGATTTGCGTAGCGAGTCCAGGTCTCCTTTACAAACTGCAACACTGACGTACGGCGCTAAACATTTGCAACGCGAACGATGTCGAAACTACTCCAATGCATTGTTTCGTTTCCAGGTTCACCTGCATATGTAACAGCGGCCTAATTCAGACTCCATAACCTACACTTCGGACTGCTCTGTGCTTAGAAACCGTCCACAGGAAGGTTACCCGTCGCACTTCCATGTAATTACGCATAGAAGACGTTCGTTGCAGTTCGCGTTTCACTTTTTTAGCACTGTGCGTAATCTTTCTCATCAATACCGACTTCTCGTGTACGTTGGCGAACATTTACTAGCAATGCACTGGTACTGTGGGCATTGGTGAAACTACAGAGTTAGTACACTACTTCTACAGGAACTGCTGAACAAGAAATGTGGCAGCCGTAAAGGCGCCGCCATGTTGCTACAACTCATTTTTGTAACGCTAAAAATATTCTAAATATTATGAAAAATAATCATTACCACGAAGCACGTAGGTGTGGACATCGCATAAAGTTCATTCTTCATATTTGTCGTAAGGATAAGATGACTATTTAAACAATTTTTTTGAGCATGCAGAAAAATAGTACACTTCAAGGAGTCTTAGCCAGATGGCGCCACCATACAGAGGAAGGCTCGGGACAGCGTTGATAGCGCGTCACGTCTGAATCACATCTCATCGGCTGCGCCTGCGCTCCTTCCCAGCGTAGCAACATGGCGCGCCCTTGCGGTTGCCGATTTAAATGCGCGGTCGCTGTGGGGAGTTCTGCCTCTAGAATACGAACTCTATAAGTGAAGAGTCTCTATTTCGCTGTGGTCCGGTATTGTCGCGCCATCTGGCATGCACTCTGCGAATGACGGCTCCTGCCGACTAAATTTTCGGGCACACATTTGCGTCGTTGGTCGCCTTTTATTACGATAGCAATTCAATTATATGGACGCTCCAAGGCGCACTTCTGCCGTCGCCGTCGCCGTGAAGTTCCATATACGATCGTCGCCACGCGCCGTATGCTGTATGTGCGAGTGAAAGCGCGCACGGGTGATCCGGCGATCGCGGCTAAACCTCGCGCGCGCAAGAGAGCGAAGTGGGGAGGAAGCGCGCCGTTTTCCGTCGAGCGAGGCTCCGTGGGGAGGGTAGGGAGGGGCGCGCGTTCTACTCGGCACGGCCCAGGCGACCGCGCGCGCGCCTGTCTGGGCCGCTGCATCTTGAGTGCCATCTGCGACGGGGACACAGTCCACCACGCGCTGTGATTCTGCGGCTTAGTTCGCGTTGATGCGAGACGCAGCCCGAAGGTCAATTCGCTCGCTACTGCTGCCGCGCTTCCTCGCTCCAGCGTTTTCGCAGCGTGATTCCGCGTCCATCGAGCGAGATGTTGTCGTGCTTGCTTGTGCGCGTGCGACACCATGCTTGTTAATTTAGTTGGTATGCCTATATTTGCTAGCTTACACGGCGGATAAATCTACTTTCCTTGCTTCGTATGGATGTCCACTAATCTTCTATCGCAATCGATGCTTCCCCTTTCGGGCGAAAGTGCGACTTTCTTTTGTTTCTTTTCCTTGGTTTTTTGCGTCCTCAGACGTAGGACAGGAAACGTTTTCAACAAGATTTCACGGACCCGTGTAACCGCTAAATATAACTAGCAAGAACCTTTTTGCGTGGTTACGCATCACAGAGGCACATGTGAAGCACAAGGTGCTTCAGGCATGAAGCTTTATGAGCTAGTGCAAATGTGCTGCATAAATTGCTATCACAAATAAAATAACGAGATGAAGCGATGGGCGCGTGATCATAACATGACGTGGTCGCAAATTATTAAGCATCACATGTTATGGTGACTAAGCTGAAAGCACCGGCCATTGATCCTCACCGTAGGGTACGCCAAGCGGCAGCGCTGCGAAGCTGTCAAAACTCGCGTATAGGCTCGTTAATTGAGTTCAATATACATTGCACAGTGGTTGCTGTTCCTGCTGCGTTTATAACTTTACAAATGAAGCAGCTTCCCCTAGCGCACCGTCACAATGCTTACGTAAGAAAAAGGACCTTGAGGAGAACCGCGTTTGTATTACATATGAAAGTTGTTCAACAGTCTGCTAGGGGGCATGGCATTTCATTCGAACCTCCTTCTGATACAATAACTTCCATTGTGACCTGAGCGGCCAACTGATCGCACACGTCCTTTCACACAATCGCGAAACTATGCCGACAGCATGTCGCTTTCATTTCGCAAACATTTTAGTGCAATCGCCAACTGACCTTAACTACAGGCTAATAGAACCGTAATGATGATTTGCGTAAGCTCGAAACATCGGAGTCTGTTTATGCTTGGACCGAATAGACGTAACCTTAAATAGGCACAAAGGGGATTTCATGTTTAGTGTACGCTGCGACATGCCCGGGCTTAAACTGAAGTGACCTACGCCTACAAAATAAAAAAAAAAGATTGAAATCTTAAGCTTCATAGCGCAGCACTCATTTTCGGTGTCATTATCCGAATCTTTTCGCTAAACCGTACCTGGCCGATTGTGGGACGGTAACCGCATTACATTCAATATTCACATTTAGCACACGCGGCTCTTGATCAAGCCACTAATTCTTTAGAACTAAGAGTACAGATTTTTTAGCTAGTTGGTTCGTTGCATAAATTGAAGTCATAGCGCTGGATTGACACGGACAAGAACGACGGCAGGACGTGCGCTACATACGACAGGAGTCACAGGACGTTACATAAGACAGAACTGCTTTACTTTGAAGGAGAGAGAAGCAGTAAAGGAGAACAGCTTAAGAAGCGGTATACGAAGGCAATATCAAGAAATAGTCAAACGTCAATCACTCGGGGAATCATCGGATGTCCCATGTGGTCGAAGTGAAAAAAATTGGTCGAAAGCGATGGTCCCATATAGAGAAAAGTGACACGGCGCGTTCAATACGAAGAGCGGGGAAATCAAAATAGAATATATAACGGATACAACGTGATCAGGTACTTGGGGAATAAAAGTTCGCGTGCAATTTTTTTTTTATCCGGCTCAAAATCTCAACTGCAATCGGTGATGTAGCACTACGACTAAAGTTCATTGTTGCCGAGGGTGGGTACAGGTGTGGCGAAAACGATATCGCTCGGTAAGTCTTATCGGACGCTTTCGTGAAACTTGCGCACAATTTCCCACGTGTGTAATGTACTAAGCTATCGGGTTTCACGCTGGCAGGCAGAGTCAAGCAGGTAGACTAGCAGGTGAATGACTAAAAAAAAAAATTTTTTTTAACACGCGTAAAGAACTCGTGAAGTGCTTACCTGGGGCCGGACGCAGACGGGAAGATACGGGCTCTCGTGCCGGATTCGACACGCAAAAATCCAAGAATAGGCCCAAGCTCATGCCTGCTCTGGCGTCGTCGGGGTACATCCCGTGGTGGGGGCCCGTCGCAGGCGGCCAAACTTTTCTCCACGCACACTGGCCAAGCTCTCGCTTCTCTCTGAGCGCCGCTCACCTTCGGCCGGCCGGGCGCCGGGCTTGCCTGCACCGCGCCGCACGCTGCGTCATCGTCACAAGGCGCGAGCGGATCGATGGCCGGTCACGTTTCGGACGTTTTCCCTCCCCCGGTGCCCCCCTCCCCCACCCTCCTCTCCCTCGCGAATCCCCCCGCGTTCGCTCGGCGTGGGGAGTGTACTGCGTGTCACCAGTTCGGCGCAGTCCTGCAAAGGCTGTCGTGACAGCCAATCACTAATAAGGCTAAACGCTCGGCGAGTCGGTACGGGGTCAACTAAGATTAAAGCCGGCGAAAGAAACGCGTACGCAAGAAAGAAGGTCTACACAGGACGACTGCTAGAATAACAGCTGAAACATTATTGTCTGCATAGGACGCGTTGTAACGACTGGTGGTTGTGTCTTGTTGCTTTATGCTGGTGCGTGCGCTGGGTGAGACCGTGCGGGTTTATTGTCAGACATACGATTCAACTGTTAGCCCAACGATCGCCCTATGTACCCGTTGTTTCTTGTGTGTGCGTTTCTTTCTCTAGCCTTCATATTAGTACGCCAATCAGTGACGATAGCCTACTGCGTTGTCTCAGAGCAGGGAGTACAGTAGGGCTCGTCCATTGCGCGCTATTGATCCTTCCGTGAAACTTCAGTTGGCGTCGCGCGGAGAGCGATATCAGAGGCTGTCAGTGAAGAAGCTCATCTTCTAACTGCTTCTCTTTCATGGCTGGCTGAAGCGGCCCGTACCTTTCGTTCTACTGCACGCAACTGGTTTGGGTCGAATACAGGTGGCCTGAGAGTGTTAGCACAGGAGGAGGAGGAGGAGGAAGGGGAGGATAGCGGGAGCACGCGGACGAGTGGTTTCACATTTAGAAGCGCCCGTCCATGTCACGGGTTCGCCGCGGCTTCGTCCCGACGACAGCACAACACCCTTTTCCTTTTCTTCTTCGCGTTTTTCCCTGTTTCTCCCCTTTCCTTCCCCCTGACTTCTCCGTCGTGGTGGGGATGAAACGACCCACACACGAACGCATGGGATGACTGCCGGACAAAGCACAAAAGTCACAGGTTTTACTAACTATTTCTGCTGCCTGTTGCTGCGGAAGACATTAACCGCCGTCGGGTGGATGCAACGCAGCCCGGGTGCGTTATAAAGACTAACTGAGGGTTGGGGAATAGTGGAAAGGGAGGAGGAAAGATAAAAGCAAACAGTGAAGAACGGTTTTTTTTTTTGCTTTTTCGCTACGGAGTTCACGCGTCTTTGATGCGCTCACCTCACGATTATGCGAGACGAAGGCATCTCATAATTCGATGTGCTGCCATGTGACTAAGTGGTGAGGGCCAAAGGGAAAGAGGAAGGCCAAGCAACAGAAATTTTTGGGCTTGCGTTTCTTATGTGAAAGGAAAATTTGGTCATCCGCCTGATTATAGCGCAAAGCTCAAAGCAAGCCTATGTACCCTGTATCCCAGCTAACGTTAGCCAAGCTGTTAACGACAAAGAAAAAGATGTAAAAAACACGGCGCAAGATACAATTACAATACCTAAGGTGTTTGGTAGTCAGCGTTCTGCCATCTGAATACCGTCGTTATTAATATCGTATCTTGTGCCATGTTCTTTTAATAATTCCTTTTTGAACAGATTGTCTGACGTTAGCTGGGGCTCCCTATCACATGGGATTCTAGAAGGCTTCGCAGTTGAGGAAAAAATCGTTTTGATCAGGGAATTCCTCTTCAACTTCGAATATTCTTCTCTGAGCAGCCCGCATGAGTTTTCTTTGTAGCTCCATGTTACACTCAAGGTTGGATGACGATTATTGCCTTTAATAAAACAACTTACAGCTTGCTAACTTCTGGAAAACTCATTTGCATTACTCGTGGGTCTCGCAGCGATAGCTGAAGTGTGCTTACAGCTGCAGCCAAACTTGGGACTGATATCATACAGTGCCAGAAAACTGATTAAGAAATATGTTACGGCGTAGAACAAAGAATTGTGCGAACACGTATCTTCCGAGCAATCGTTATTTGAACACAAATTAGGTGTTCCTTATCACATTGCTGTACAGTGTTCTACGCCAAGCCACAGGCTCAGAAGAAAAACTGATTATCCTGCCCAGCTCAGGATGCCATTCTTCTGAATTTGCTGTATTCCAGCCAACCACGCTAACCCTCAGAACGATTAGTATTTGCTTGTTAGCTTTTCTTTTGCTTCTTGGTATTTTTTTCATTTTTTTTTTATTTTGACCGTTCACTTGCCCTAGTTTACCAGCGCCAAACAAACGCATGAAGACATCTACTGAACTCTCGCCACAAATACGAAGTCATAGAATGAGCGATAGAAGAATGGAAACCGAGGTTCTCAATTTTATTTAATCATGACCGTATAAAAGCCAACACGCAATGAAGCCAATTAAGGCATAGGAGAGATTAGCTGTGGTCGAAATTGAAATGTAGAAAATAACGAAGAAAAGGGAAATGAAAGGTGGACTGAAAGATAACCTGCCGCCGCCGGGAGCCAAACCCACAATCTCCGCATTACGCGCGCATTACACTACGGATTGGGCTAAGGCAACGGCTATCAATCCAGCCACTCTCTTGCGTTTACTATGTTCACTAGATCTACCCCTGGGAGTGCTAGCCAAAGCCACTCAGGGCCATGACAGGCAGATGTCATAGGACGTCATAGGATGTCGTAAACATCGACACAACTCAGCACCTTCTTCTACGATCACAAGCAATCCATAGCACTTTTGTCGAGCGTTCTGGAAATAACTTTGCACAACGACAAACAAGAACAAGACCGAAACAATTCACAAAGGTGCTGGTCTATAATTTAAATTATGGTCATTGCACCTCTGGCCCCTAAGAAGCCCATTACCAAAAGGCATATTGCAATGGTGAATTTTAATAACCCGTCAGACATTCTTCTTAAACTATCGAAATGTTTTTAATTTTTTTTTTATTTTATCTAGCGTAGTATAGCATTGTAAGGCAGTGTGTCGGATCGGAACAAACACAAAAACGAGAAACGAAACAAAACGATATCTTTGACCGGAATGAAAACGTAATCGAAACGTTGTTCATTATTTTTTTTTTTCGGAGTGAAACCCAAACATAGGCCCGCTCGGTAGGCCCGCTCGGTAGGCTTAGGCCTACCGAGCGTGTAGGCCTAAGCGTGTGCGTGTAGTGTGAGGGCGTTACTTGCTATTGCAAGTAAATACAGCGACACGGTGCTCTGTTTTAACAGCGGCTTTTGAATCGTCAAGAAAGACCAAGGAAAAGGAAGAAAGATCACAAGCGGAGATTCTCCGGAATTGATCAAGCGATCGCTGTCAATGTTCTGTACCTTGAGTAAAACTTTTCACTATTGTTTTTCTTCAGCAAAGCTTCATGTCGACCTAGTCGAGAAACAAGAAACCAGGAAACAATGTCATACACTACCATGACCCACCCATCCACTTTCTTTGTGCATGCAATACAGTGTTGCTTTGTTGCTGTCGTCATCTACAGTGGTTTCGTTCGATTCTTTTTTTTTCTACGAATAGGATCGTTTTGACAGAGAAATGTGGCTCGTTACGAAGTGTTGTTCAGAAATAAATAAATAAAGAGGGTAGAATGGGAGATACCTCGGAAGATCGCAAGTGCTTAGCTTGTACATGGTTTTTTCTCTCTTTTGTTTGTTTGTTTGTTTGTTTGTTTGTTTGTTTGTTTGTTTGTTTGTTTGTTTGTTTGTTTGTTTGTTTGTTTGTTTGTTTGTTTGTTTGTTTGTTTGAATGTGCGCTCACAGTATAGGCGCTACATTTACGATACGGTGATGGATTGCAACAGGGTGGACGTAACAACGGTTTTCATTGCCAAACAACGGGCCAATAAAGCTCAGCACACTGAGACGAAAGCAAATATGGAGCGAACGCCTTTGCCTGCAGCGTCTTGGTTGTGCACGTGTCCGTGGTGTTCCACGCTCAGGTTACGTCACCAATAGCTATCGCTTCCTTTCATTCCGTCAATCGCCATCTTTACGCCTCCCGAGGATGCACGGTGGTGAAATATTGCGTAATTGGATGCACAAGTCTCGTGCAGGCAGAATAAGATGCTTTCCGTGGAATCAGGTCACGCAGAGGAGAAAGTGGGTAGCGAGGTGGGGGGGGGGGGGGGGGGCTGACAGTAGGACAAGAGAGAGAGAAAGAGAATCCCATAGAGTTTCACTCTAAGGCCTTTAGGGGAAAATGTGGCGCTGGGATCGCTCAGCGACCACGAATATTATGCGTTGGAAATGTATTTCTCTACGATATGGCATGCATATTTCGGAAGGATATTGCCGCTTCCTCTATTGTTTTTCTTTTGTTCTTGTTGTTATTGTTTTTCTTTTTGTGCGACACCTGTGTGTGCCGCTATAGAGCCTCGCTACTATAGCTCATCCTTCCATCATGCCGCGTATAATAGTACTTGATCAGCGTTTAGCCTAGTAGTAAATAGCGAAAGAAAGCGAAGAAAAAAAAACGCTGTAGCTTGTGCCCCAACTAACGTTAACCAAGCTGCTAAACAAAGAACAATGAAAAAAAATAGGCGCGGCAAGATGCGATTACAAGATCTACGGCGTTTGGTCGTCAGAGGTGTGTAGACAGAACACCCTAGGTCTTATAATGTCTTGGACAATGTCTTCTTTACTTTTTAAACAGCTTGAGTAACGTTAGATGAGGAATCCTGTATAAACTGCCGAAGAAAAAAACATTTTTACAGATGAACACATGAATTCAATCAATCTCGTCACTTGTAGCAGTAAAAATTATTTGTCCTTATGTTCGCCTCTTGCCGCAAACAATGGTTCTCACCTTTATCACGGACTTCGTTTTCTAACACTCTCACAAATAATCTCAAAATATCAAAAACCTCAAATCACAAATTAGAATGACCTGGATACGTGGCCGTAAAGCCCTATTTATGAACACAATTTCAGATAGCCCGGCGAGGGCGACGCTCGATGTTGTCTCGATGCTTTCCACGTCAACTTACGTCTCTGCTTCTCGGTTTACGGGGCTTGCAATTGTGCTTTAACTTTAACCCCGCTTTAACTCGTTTCTCTGGTTATCGACAGATCCTAACACATTCACTGCAGATACTTCTTTCATACTGGAAGAATTGAAGCCCCCTCCGTCACAGTTACGTTGTGGCGTAGGTGTCTTAGACTTCGTTCCTCAAAGGGATTGTCTGGTGTCCTCCACCCTGCGCCCATTTTGTGGTGCCGCAAATACCACTGATCATTTGATCTCATCATGCCGCTAAATTTTTTTTTCATTCTTCAGAAAAAATAATATTTCAGAAAAGTGTCACTTTTGCAACTAAGACTCAAATTTCTCGTTGCTGACATTCTTTTGCCAGGAGCCTCCTCTCTTCGACTTGGTCGACGTGTTCGCTCAACTGGTGAGGAGCTTCTACTTGCTGGAAAGCGGTTTTCGTACTAAATTATGAGGGCATTTTATTATTTTCCATTTATCTCATTCTTCCTCGATGTCAGAACTAAATGTAACCCGCGTCTAAATGTCTGACTCCATCCCACTCTTGGTTGATTCCCATGGTGGGCATGAGCCGTCAATAGACAGAAAGCAAACCAAGCCAATAAAGGAGGCAGTCATGTTGCATCTACGTAAGGTACTGTTCATGCCCACGCTTACGTATTGTATATACCGCGCATCGATATACACAAGCGAAATCACAAACAAAACTTTTTGGTGCTACTGAGTAGTCAGGAACTATAGTGGTAGCTGTACCCATCAACAATAGCACGCCGCTTTTATATATAATTGATAATAAACCACACAGCGACTGAAGGGGTAATCAATGTACATAGGGGAAGTCAGGAAAGCAGACTTCTAAGCACGAGGCTTCGGGTAGACAGATTCTTGCAAAATTAGACTTTCAGCCAGCGTACACACAGTCAACCCGAATGGATGCAATCAATGAACAGACGAGCCTATTACTACCAATTGCCGTACTTAAGCACACATGGACAAGCTGCGAAACAAGGTATGCACACAAGTAATAATTAACGCAGTGAAACTTAACCGCAGTCAAGGTCACACCGTGTTCTACATCGATGCAGCAGGTGATGACTGTATAAGAGGCATATCCGTAATAAATCCACACAAAAAATTACCAAACTCACAAGAAGCTTACTGAAAATGGGACGCATTGGGCCAGAATTTCGACTCGTCCATCGCCGAAACCATATAAGTGACAACTTGCATATACACGGGAATTCATTACCTTTATACAGTCAATGAACGAGCTTGCAGAATCTTTCAGAGGAATTATGTGACTGCGTAAGGGTGCACTCTTTTGTCAAAAGCATACAGGCGTCGTTTTCCGTGACCGCCAGGCTGCCTGCATGCTGTTTAAAGCAGTTTCTGTGGCAGTCTATGCCATGGGTTCAATAACTCTCGTATCCTCAACCAGGCCACACAGTCGAACGAGTCCTAGGGTGATCAAAATTACGCAGTACAGATTTCTTAAGATTAGGCGCTGAAAGGTATGGGAAGTCCACCTCTGTAAATAAGTTATGCGGTGTTAGATATGGCGCCGTTTCCTGAGGCTACTTCGAGTTCCCCAAACCACTTCGAATCGCAGCACAGCTACTTGAGGAATGCAGAAGCAGGAAAGCACATTCCAGAGGAGCACCAGACAAGTGCAAACGAGTTTGCGGCCCCCAGGTCGTGCGCCGCCGGGATTAGAAGGGGGCCTCGGACAATGAAGCCCAATCATCCCCTTTCGCCTTTGAAGAAGGCATTTGCCACCACTGCGGAGCCGAGCCACCGGGAGCAGGTGGGCCCTTGTGCAATGGAGCATGAGCGCCCCCCCCCCCCTCCTTCTCCACTTTAGAAGAAGTGGATTGCAATTCTGCGAGGCAAGAGCGCAGGGGGATCAAGTGATCAAGGGAGGAGGACCAGGCGCCGACTCTCTTCGCCGGGTATGACACCATCGCACGGGCGCCTACCATTGGCTGAAAGTGGCGTCATCGGAGCGGACTCTCCCATTGGTCAAACATGACGTGTCTTCCAGTGCTCGAAGGGTTTATAAGAAGCCTTCCAGAGAGACCAGAGTTCCCTGATTCCCTGATTCACCTCTCTGGAACTTCTTGCCGCGGGCCGCAGCGTCCGAGTTGCTGCCGGCCCGTAATGACTGTACGACTGGTACCTGACGTCTCACCTCTCTTGTAAATAACGTAAAATAAATCCTCCCAAGTTTGGTTTTCATCCCGGAGCCCGTCCTCCAACCCCTACAGCGGCCGGCGGGACACAAAGTGAGATCATAATTGTCACCGTCAGTCAGCAAATTACCTAGAATCGCTCTATGAAATTCTTTAGTGAATGTAGTAAACCGGCACGTTTGTATTGGAAGTTTAGAGGAAGTCGTATTCCTACACAATTCCATTTGGTAGAATTATGCTATAGCATGTCCGTGTTCTGACATATCTGAGTTCGTTAGTATTACACATGAAAGGCTGTGAGAGTCGACGTAAAGCTCCGCACCGGTGTGGCACCGCTGTTGCGTGATATCCTAACAGCATAACTTATGTTCTAAATTTAATTTACAAAATCTGTAAAGCTTAATTTTCATCACTCCGTATATAGCGAAAGCATGGAATAGCTTGTATATACTTTCAATACAGACTGTGGATCCCCTCCCTTCCTACGAAACTGTCTAAATGCTAAGACAGGACAGGTTGGATGAGAGGGGGGAGGGGCATACTGAAAAGACTAATCAGCTCGCTCGAGAGGCATCCCGCCGGGCTGCTTACTTCCACCTCTCTGACTGGCTAATTCGGAAGCCAGAAGCGCTCGTATTCAGATCGTATCTGAAGTACCGAACATTATTCCCATCTGTCACTGCGAAATTTGCTAGACGACGAGGCGAATCTGTCAGGCAAGCGCAAACGAATGCTTTGTTAACGTCAGCCAGAAACCATTTCATGCGAAGACCGATAACGGATTCCCCGTCAAAGAGCAAACACAGCAGCGATAAGCCTAACACAACACTCACCTCCAAAGCCATGCTCAGCTTGCCCTGACCTGCTGTGTGGCTGACTCAAGCCAAGTCCACCGACAATCATTGGTACAATGCAGCTTGCATCGAATTGAAACTGTGCGAGAACCAAGCGAGCCTCTGGACGGAGCGGCAGAATCGCTTTCAAGCATATATTAAATAACTGTCAAAAGGGTGTTTAACTGAGCTAGTTGGTTCCTTCTTCAAGAATTGTAGCAGCAGAACGCATGGAACACAGACACAGGAAGAACGACTAGAAGTTCCTTCTGTGTCCGTGTTCCACAAATTCTGCTGCCGCAATCCTCGACAAAAAATATTAAATAAAGTGTTCTATCACTCTCACCATCATGCCCCAGATGAAAGCCTATACTGAACGTAACTAGAGTGAAGCCCTTGATCTGTTTTCTCAACGCAACCGAAATCACAAGCAATTTACCAATGTATGTGCGATTACACTCTTACACTGTGGCTGGCGAGTTGATTGCAGGTGAGGGTGATTCTATAGCCACATTTTGTAACGACGCGTCTGTCATCTAATATCCTCTTTCTTATAGTGGGCGATATCATGTGCGGGTGATTTTATAACCAGCAGGGAGAGTATCACGATGCCTTCCCTTCCACAGGCGTTGCGTCCGCTCTATGGCCTCGTTTATAAAACATCTTCACAGACACGTGCTGCGCAAACAGCGCAGTTTTGACGGAGGCTCAGAGTGGCCTCTGGCAATGGGCCTCTGCTGGTGCTGTTAGCTCTGTAAGATATTCTTTTTTAAAGTAAAAGAAATAAATGACGTTGCGAACTCGAGAGCGGCGTAGATGAATATAAGGTTAGGTTTGGCCAGCTTTGTAGATATAGTTGGGTTATAGAAAAGGATGCTCGACACTTCTTTGGCTTTTATTTAGGGGTGCAACCGCCCGGGTTGCATAGTTTCTTTGGTGGTGGGCTGCTAAGCACGAGGCCGCGGGGTCGAATCCCGGCCACGGCGGCCGCATTTCGATGGGGGCGAAATGCGAGAACACCCGTGTACTTAGATTTAAGTGCACGGTAAGGAAACCCAAGGTGGTGCAAATTTCCGGAGTCCCCCACTACAGCGTGCCTCATAATCAGACCGTGGTTTCGGCACGTAAAACGCCATAATTTAATTTTGGAGGTGCGAGAATATTCCAAATTTCGTATACGAATCGAATATTCCTTGCTATGGGATTGGTATTCGATTCGAGAATTCGCTCTTCGCAAATGTCGAATACTTTGTTTCGTTCGATTACTATGAGGGAAAGCAGCAGTCGTTGTATCCACCGGGAGAAAGACATGACGAGGGGGGGGGGGGGGGGGGATGAAGGCTCGTCTGAATGACTCCCGTGCAGGAAAACCTGAATCGTTGCGCAGACGATCCTGTTCGATCCTGAGGAAACACATCGAGAAACACATTTATGCACGAGAGTTATCGTCCATTGTGTAAACATGTCTCGCCTTAGGCAGGCTATCAACTCGCTGGCTTTATTTAGATAAAGCAACGTATTATTAGGCCGATCATCACCATCAGGGTAGCTACTCAGGCCTGTTGGTATGCCATGAATATGTCACACAAAGCTTGGAGTCCTTCGAAACGACGTGCGGCGCTGCAGTACATTCTACTTAGCTCCTTCAACAAGCACTACACTCCACTATATACACGCATCTGGGACGTGCTGTTTCTTTTTTATATTACTGTAAATGACATCGCGCACCAGCTATAACCGTACTTTCTTTTGTTTGTTTTGTTTTAATTTACAAGCTTCTCATTTGGCCTGAAATCCAGTTGTTAACGGCATTGCATGTATCAAATAATTTAAGCAAGCCTTTTGTTGCTTAATCACTTAAACCGGCTACCAGTGCTGATCTTGTGGTAGCCGGTTTGATTCCTCGCTCACCGGCAGCCTTTCAATGGAGGCGGAATGTGAAAAATTACCATGCGACGTTCTTTGGGTTCATCAGTTGCACCACGTGACGTCTGCCTACGAGGGACAGCTGTGCGAGCAAGTGTACTTGGACGGCAGGGCGGCGAACACGTTCATGTCTTCTCTCTGCCCCCCTTTGATATTGTGTTTGTTTTTAACTCTTCCTTCGCCTTCTCTTTCTTCTCTGCGGAAGCTTAGAAAACGCTCGTCCCGTTCTCGTAGCCATATAACCGAAGAGAAGCAAGCCCGCACGTGAACCAAGGCCTGCCCACACCTCGACCGAGGGGAGGCCACCTGTAGTTGCGCAAACACGATGAGGTGCACGCACTTGAGCTGCTGCCTCGCTAAACGTTCGTCACGTGAGCAAGAGGGCCGGAGAGAGCAGAATTTGCGCGGTGCACGTGGAAGCGACTATATCGGCTGGGTGCCGTAACTACCCATCGGGACGGTCGCCAAACAAATGCGGGGAGGCAGATTTGGCCGTGCGCTTTCCGAAGCTGTCACTTCACCCGCGAACACCGTTGGGCGCGGTATACTGCTGGCGGCGTGTTGTTGAGCCCACGTCAGTGGGCACCCCGTGCTGCTCGCCGCGCCACGTGACCACTGGGCCGACGCTTTCATTACACAGCCTGCGCGCCGTGTTTGAAGGTCACTGCCTTGAGTGTAGACACCTCGAGATACCTATTGGTGCTAGCTCTGTGTGGAAGAATAGCTAACCCGAGAGATGGAGAGGGGGCTGGTGCAGCCCGGCCATGGAGAGCGCAGCTATCCCACATAAAGCAGGACAGAAGACGAGTTTCAAGACTGAAGACGAATCCATCCGTACCCGGCCTTCGCAGGTGGCATTCCTCCCAACATTAGTGAAACGTGTTAACAAAGCCGAGAGAGATGAGATGCGTACGACGCATACAGTGCACAGGATGGGCATATTGTGTTTCGTGGCTTGCCCACCTTACCTCTGTCAACGTGTTTCACAACGCCAGTGTACAACTAGCCCAGCCTTCAGCAGTAGCGACAGCAATTCCGAACCAAATGGCCCAGCAAATTCCTCCCAAGAAGGGGCCAAGCCCAATGCTGATATAGCTTGTGATAAAACTTGTTCTTCAAGACAGGCGACGTCACGAATGCGCAACCGGCCCTTCCAAGTGTTGCTTGCTCCTTCGCTCAACGAGCAGCTTTTTCTGGAGCTGCTCTGAAACGTTTGTGTCGTAAAAGCATGCATATCTTAATGACTGCTAGTAGACGTGACATTGGAGAAAATTGGATGACGACGCGGCCAATGCAGACACATTTGGTAACACTGAGACGCATGTCAAAAACGAATCTTCGATGTGCATTCGCCGTGTCTCTTCTGCAACACGCATTCAGCACTTTTATTCCTTTGAGCGCTGACCGAAGCTGCCGAAGCCAGAGAAGTATAGCAGCGTAAAGGCAAGCAACTCACCTTGGAAAGTTGCTTACAGGTATGCTGCGACTGACAGAATATCGTGCAACTTAGTTCGTCTCCGTTGCTTTGCGCGCACAATAAATGATGTAGAAAAATAAGCTGTCTATTCGAAGGCAGAGCTTCTTGCCGGCGCGTATATGACCACTCACATGGTATACACTGCATAGCGAAACGCAAGAAGGTTAAAAATACCAGAGGACAGCAGCAAAAGAGGAAATAACTTTAAAAACCATGAATAAACCTGATAATAGTATTTACAGGTGAGACGATGGCAAAAAACTTTCCACCTTTTTATTTTAAAAAATCGTACCTTGGTTAAACCTTGCCGAGCACACCAAATTTTGACAGGCGTGTGGATAGTGGATCCAACGGTTTACGCTGTTTTGAAGAAATGCAGATCTCAGTTTAGCATGTTCGATCTACAGTTAAGTCCACGGTACTCTACAGTAAGCTGCTTTGAAAATGTTGCTTTTTTTCGTCGCCTGAACCTTCCAGCTCATGGCTACCTTCTCAGGGTCGCGTTTTCATGGCATACTGATGGCTCAAGCAGAGTAAGCGAATTCTCGGGAATGAACTTCGACCATCGCTGGAGAACGTACGTAGTTCTTGTTAAACAGCAGTTCCGGCTCCACGTGCCAATTGGTTTCCGTGTTGTCATTCTTGAAAGATGAGAAAGCTTTTGTCCAATGAGCTAGCAACGCTACGATAACAGCGACAGTGAATTCAATAGCAGTAGTGAGCAACACTTCTAGGAAGTGCGCGTTCAAAATTAAAGCTGCTTATGGAGCTCGCAGATTGCCGGCAAGAACACTGGGAAGAGATTTAACGGTTACGGGATCCACCCAACCAGACGTTTCATCCCTCTCAGCCTCTTCTTCGGGTGTCAGCGATAACCTTTCTGCATCGTGTGGCTTACGTGTGCGCCCTCCTTTAATCTCTGATCCGCTGTAGCAGACGCGAAACAATCAGTTGGCGCATTAGCGACTGCTGCTCCCTTCATGACACTCGCTTCTATAACCACGGCGTTTTCTTTTTGTTTAGTTTATTTTTTTACGTAAGAGTGTTGTGTCGAACGTGCGCCGAAAAAACGTGTTCTCTCTCACCGTCCTCCGCGGAAGCACATCATCAGGTGCCACCGCCTTTTGTTCGCAGAGGGCGGGCCCAAACAACGAGAGCGATTGCTCGCCATGGCCCAGCGGGAGACGAAACAAGTGGATAGATGTCGGCACCGCAGCAGGCAGTGGGGGTACACGGCGACAGGTTTCTGGCGGCGAGCAAAGGATGCTCCGTAACGACGATGCCGCGGAAGGTGAGAGAGAAAATGAGGCTCCCTCCGGCTGCACTGCAAAGGACAAGAGAAGAATCGGCCTGGAGGAATGAAAAGAACAATGAGCCTGCACAGACGGACGGCCATCCCTGTACTGGTGCACTCTTCCTTGTGCACACGATGTCGGAGCGTTTCAATCGTTTTAGTCTGCATCCTCAATGAACCCGTGCTGTGTTGTGCAAGATGAGGGCGGATGCCGAGTAGCCAACGAAGGTACACTGCCTTACCTGTTCGCACACTCCATCAATTTCGTCTGCTCTTCAGAACGCCAGACAGACGACGATGCGAAGACTGCGGCGTGAATCGGAAGTTCCTTTAGTACTCCAACGACAAAAACAATCTATTACGCACTCAGCAGTCTATTACATCGCGACGGGGCTCCAGCAATTACGTGGCATCCGCAATTCGGCTGCGAAGCACAGTGACCAGCTTTCATAGCGGTGTGCGGCTTTCGTTTCGAGGACCAAGCTGTGATTGAGATTTCAATGCCTTGAGTTCACTCTGGACGCCGTGAGAATGGCCGCGGAGCTCCTGTTCGTTGCAAAAGATGACAAAGAAAGCATTTCGAAGTTTATACGGGCCAGTAGTTTCTGCGTAGGGTTGTTGGACAAGCGAGAGTGCAGTTTAAATGGCAACGCTACGTTTGCCTTCCTCGTGTGGCCTTATCAAACGACATTGAAGCTATTTATATTACAGTTCTAATTGTGCAAATGATTATCAGGGCAGGCTCTAATCTCAGTGGACAAGCGTTGCTACGGTGCAACATCTCGATGTTTACGAATAATATGTGTACATGCCAGAGAGAGAGAGAGAGTGAGAGAGAGAAACGAAGGGGGAAATGTAGGGAGATTAACCACGGACGTGCCCAGTTGGCTACCCTACACTTGAGGAGGGGAAAATGAGTAAGAATAGATGAGAAGGAAAGAGAAGAAAAATAACAAAGATTCAGTCATTCGCAGAGTCAGCCGCAAAGGAATGCCTGCTGTCACAAGCGTTCGTGTACATACCAGTAGATACATTATTGCTATGATGTATATTACTGCCGATGTCAAAGATATGGGCTGCAGTGACATTAATAAGAAGCCTTTGGATGAGGGTTTGCGATGATTCCTCAACAGCTATCGGTACAATTTGTCCTCCTTAAACCCTCCGTGCAGAGTGATGGCTTAGTGGCTATGGCGGGGAGCTACTAAGCACGAGGTCGCGGGATCGAATCCCGGCCACGGCGGCCGCACTTCAATGGGGGCGGAGCGCAAGAACGCCCGTGTACCGTGCACTGGGTGCCCATCAAAGAACCGCAGAGGGTCAAAATAATCCGGAGACTCCCACTATGGTGTACGTCATAATCAGATCACGGTTCTGGTAGTTGAACCCCACTATTTAATTTCTTTTTTGTCCTCCTGAAGCTAACTTTTTTTTGTACGTATGCGCTTCTGTATGGATTTGTGCGCTGAGCTCACAGTTATAGCTACAACCCTCGTTAACTGAACCTCCTTTCCAAACTTCATCGTGCGGCTATTCTGACATTAATATTTCTCATCAAGGAGTACTTAGAAAGCTCGTCCGATTAAAAGTGAAATCATGCTGGACCAGGTTCCATTGCGAACACCTTCCTTCGGCGTTATCCAGAAGCTTTAAGTAAATTCCTTGTAGTAATCTTTCAGGCCTCGCTACTTCCCGCAGTACTTCCACTCAGTTGGAAAGCACCATGTATTGTCTCTATATTCAAAAAAGTTCAGTCTTGAATTACCGTGCGATTTCCGTATTATTCTCTTGTAAAATAATCGAGCACATTGTTACTGACTACATTAATGAGTTCTTCAACGAGCGTAACATTTAATATCCTTTCCAACATGGCTTCGGGAAGGGGCTCTCGACAACCACCCAATTAAGCGCAGTCATTCATTCGTGTGCTTCTGTGCTTGACAAGGGTGGCCAAGTAGACATCATATTTTTTGCATTTTCAAAAGCCTTTCGGTGTAGTTCCTCACGACAAATGAATATTTAAATTAGAATTCCTTGGTCTTCCTAGCTTTAGCCTGGCCTGGGTTCCTGCCTACTTAACGCGTCGAAAACAGTAAGCAGTGATTGATGTGTGGCAGCCCATTTCTCTTTCAGGAACCTCTGGCGTGCCTCAAGGCCGCGTGCTTGGCTTCCTACTATTTCTTTTTTATTGTGACGACAAAGTTGACGTTACAGATGCCCCTGTTAATATTCGTTTGTTCGCTGATGATTGTATCATATTTACCGATATTAATACAGTTAATGATCAACCACCACTTAATTTAGCCTTAAACAGCGTTCTTGAGTGGAGCAACAAGTGGGGAATGAAACTCAACTCTGATCAATTTTTGCTTCTAGGTAAAACAAATAAAAATTACCCCTGAAGTTTCCTTACTCTGTTGGCAAAGACCACTTGGCCGAAGTGAGCCACTACAAGTATCTTGGAATTACAGTTACTAACAACCGAAATTTGAACACCACATTGTTAGCACCGCCTCTTCAGCCGTTAAAAAAACAATGTATACTTCGCCACAGGCTTAAACAGGCATCCAGTGAAGTGAAATCATTAGTCTATACCACTTTTGTTCGACCCGAATTGGAATAGTCGTGCGTTATTTGGGACACGTTTACTAAAGTCAACATTAACGCCCTTGAAGGCATACAGAGAAGAGCCATACGTTTTATATTTTTTACAAATACGGTCGAGAAGAGTCTATAGCTGAATTAATGCGCACTAATGGTTTTCACACCCTTCAAACGAGCCGTAGAAGAATATGACTGAAATTCCTTTATTCCTTAATTAGCCGTAAATTTCTTTTAGATCCTAGTCCATACATAACTCTTTCTCCATCTAGGAAACCCCGTCATTCCCAACCCGTCGCTCTCTCCCCTTACGTTGCCAGGACCAACCTCTTTAAGTTTTCATTCTTTCCTCGAACGATAGACGAATGGAACCTCATACCTCTCCATCATCTCAACTCGCCTGAATCAATTCAAACCTATATTATCAGTACTTCCTAAGTTACATTGCTGTATTGTGCTGTTTTGCTTTCTTTCTTAAATTTTGTATTTTGCCGTTGTTCTTTTCGTACGCGTATTTTTTGTGTGTTACCTTGCCACTCCTGCCTAGGCCATAGGGCCTGCAGTGTGACGTAAATGAATAAATAAATAATTTGGTCCATCAACGGGAGTTTAATTCCCACTTGCCAGAGAAAAGTCAAAGTTTCACTCTGTCGTGGAGCTTCTGTGGCCCTAAGACGGGCCCATAACATTGAACACTGCAAAGTAAAGAAAAGTGACGAAGTGCTTTCGTGTAATAGTTAACGGTGTTTGGTAAGACATGAACCGTTTCATTGTACGTTGAGGCATTAAACCCATGGGTCTTAACGCCCCAAAGCAATACGCGGAAGACGCGGATTAGGGGGCTCTAAATTATTTTGACCACCTAGGGTACTTTAAGGCCCACCTGTATGTCTAAATACACGAGGGCTTTCGTGCATTCCTCATGCCCTCACCATATTGAGGCAGCCGTTACCACGAATCGAGCCCGCGACCTCGAGTTAATTAGCAGAACGCTGATGCTCATTGCGGTTTTCTTCAACCGAGTTCAACTACATTGATGATTTGATCATTCGAATATTCTCTCTCTCTCTTTTCTTTTTGAACAAGTTATTAGAATGCATTCACACTTGCCTTCATGATTGTGTTTACTGTGAACGTTTACTAATGCCTTATTTTACTTCAGTGTGTTTAAGCTTTTTACGAGTTCTTCTATTAGATGCAGTTTAAATGCATTAGGCCAGTAATATCGCAGGAAAGTAGGAGCGAAGCATGGAATATCACTTCTATATGATTTGGGATTCAACCTGCTTGCAAGTTTCTGTGATGTTGTGCATACATCTATCCTTTCCTGCATCGTAAAAAAATAAAGCACGTAGCAAAATTTTTTAAAGCGTGTCGCGAAGTTATCAATTGTTTCGCTACCTCAAGAAATTAAGTTCAGGACTTCTTTGCATGCCTAAACGGCAGCACATTCCTCGGCGGGAAGGGAGTGGGGGGGGGGGGGAGGGGGGGCTGTTGAATCAGTGTAATTTTTCGTTCCTTCCGCCACTGTTGCTTGCAAGGTTCTTGTGTTCTTGTATAATATTCAATCGCTTCTGAACACTATATTCATAGAAACCATTTTAAATAACGTGCAGATAGGCAACATAATTTCTATTAAGAGTTTTGCAAGGAGTAACTCAGCTAGCTTCTATGCAACATCAGCATATAAGAACAAGATTAAGTTTCCTGCGTCGTCGAATACCGAAAGCCCGTTTGCATGATCAGACAAAAAATATAAAGGCGGTAAGATTTCTTGGTGGCTTCGAGAAACGACATTGTATCGAATGCAGGAGAGTCCGCCCTATAGGACTGCCAACAAAACAAACCACCCAGTTTGTGCGTCATCCATGTGAAACGTGGTCACATGGTTTCTACCCTCGCGTTGCATAATGGTTGGATGTAATTCCAAACCACTCCCCTGGCACTCCTTCTGACGACGATGCCTTCTTAGCTTCTGAACCTGCGTCTTACCGTTTCTGTATTAGCTAGTTGTTGTTTCTTTAAGCACGTCTGGTTGACTCCCCACCGCCAGAGATTCGAAGCATGCTTCGATGGTACAGCGATCCTGGTTTTTTGTCTTAACCTATTGACAGTCTGGAATTTTATTATACTTCATATTACATGTAAATGCTGACAAGGGTATGTATTAAAATGCTCCTTATGAAAATCTTGTTTCGAAGCACTCTTGTTTTGGCTTCACATTATAAAACATCGCCATGCGGCGAAGCAGTCATCAAAAAATATTTCATGCGCAATTTGTTTATGAAACAGAGATACTTGCCCTTTCCCTCGCTTGTTTTTCTCCTTCTGTTTCCTTCGAAAAGTCATATTCTGCTTGAGCGCATCTACGAATTTTCAATATAACGCGTCCCGTGCGAATTCTATTTGTTTTCTCGAGTGGTCGCATTGCATGGCTTCGCCCCACAAAAACCTCGTATCGCGGTGAAGCCATCTCTCAAAACAACTAGTGTGGTTTTTGGCTTTTATGTATGAAAGACGTGCTTTCTTTTTTTCACTTTGAATTGGTGGCTCGTTGCATGCAGTCCTATACCTTTCGGAAGGATTCATCGTTTATATGCGTAAGTAATAAAAAAAAACTGCGCCTACTATATGTGCTCGTAGCAGAGCAGATGCTTCGAGTTCCCAGTAGAAATAATCTTGTATAACCTATTGCTGTAAAGCTGACGCTTTCTCTTTGTTTTTACACTCTAGCAATGTCTGTAGTATAATTACGTGGAAACGTCTTCAGTTGCTTTCAATTTTGCATTTTATTTTCTCCTCCATGCGGAAGCACGTTACATCCACGCTTCTCATCAAGTTTCCGTCAAAACCGAAAACAGAACACCCATCGTCGATTCCGCACAAACCAAGGAACACTAAAAGGAAAAGTAAATGAGTTTATAAAAGAAATTATCCTTCTAGAACTGTAGTTACACATTTTTTACCCTTGAAGGTTGGTTAGTAGTGTGAAATTGTATTTCAAGATTCTCCCTTTTGAACCTCGTGCGCAAAATGTAGCCTGAATACGTCAGTGTCACGCCACTATGCGCTAAAATAATGTTTGCGCGTTTGAGCTGTTTTGGTTGAAACAACGCTCTCAAAGCTTTCTCTATGCAGTCTTTAGTTCTTGCGCAACGCAATCTCATCTTTCCTAGTAGTTGACGAAATATGCGGTCTCGAGAAAACGCTGTCAAAAATTTAGGGCGTCACATCTAGCTATAGTGCAAGAAAGCGAAACTGGCGTCGCCGCCAGAATTCGTTGTCCGCACCTTTTCTGGCTTACCAAGCAAGCCCCCACGCACGATAAGGGTATCCTTTTAACGCGATAGCGCAAAGTGCTTCGTGTTCCAGAAGACCCGGTTTACTTCTTACGTTTACGTTTCGCATGGGAGGTATACGTTCGACGATAGTTTCTGGTGTTTGTTCTCGCGCTCCCTCCCGTGGTCTGTTTAGCATGACGTGCGACTTCTACGCACTAAATGGTTTTGTGAGATGTAGTGAAGTGGTTTAAGCTGGTATGGCCGGACTTTCTGCTGGCAATGAGGCGGACGGAGCACGCAGCGCGATGTGTGCGCACATATATTTGAGCCTACAATCAGCCTCGGAGATCACTTGTGTGTTTCTGAACGTTACGTCCACTAGTGTGACCTTATTGCAATATTATCCTCTAGTTTTAAGCTAGAGGATAATACTCTTTATTTCAATCAGTAAGGACAAGTAATTTCTCCTGTGTTGTCCTTCGTGTCTTCGTTTGTAGGCTTCGTATGATATGGCCCAGAGGGTATTTTAAATAAAAAATAAAATAATAAAGAAATAGTGACTGCCAGAGCTTAAGTCAACCTGAAGTATAATTTCCTCAAAATTGCATTAAGCGCTTTTGATGCTTTTACATTTCCTTGCGCTTTGATACAACAAATTATATGCGCAAGGGAGCACGGGATACTTGGTGGTAACGCCCGTCAAGCTGATTTGCAAATAGCAGATGACAGAGTTTGTGCATTAGCAAGTAGAAGCTTGCTACATTTGTTCTGTTCTGGTCGTCATGGCTATAATGACTAGAACAGAAACAAGTTGGGACTCGGCATGTTATTTCTTCGTTTGTCATAAAACGCCCTTAAAACCAAGTAAGCTTGTATGCAAAAAATTTAGCATTTCCGCTCGACATGACACAAAACTGTAGACTGTTGATTTCCTGATAGGGCTCACACCCCTCTTTCTGGTAAATTGGCAATCATTTCATGGTGAAACACGTAGTTCAAGAGTACCTGTCGACGTTATGGTAACCGCTGAACTTCTCATGGCTTGGCGCGGGTAGCTTGCAAACCAACAATCTCTCTTTTGTCCTTCTTCCTGAAAAGAGAAATCATGAAGCTTTATGACAAACATGCAAGCAAAAAATGGCGAAACGAAAGCTAGTTTAATAAATAAACAAATTACGGTTCCAGTTGAAGTGTTCAGAAACATACCTTGCGAGAATTCTCGCTCCGTGCTGACACCATCACTGTTGAGTTGTACGTCCGGAGACAATAGAGTCAAAAGGTGTGAACAAATATGAGAAGCGTCTTGGAGGCTGTAGTCGAAAGCAACAAGAGTCTCAGTTACCACGGTGGAAGCATGGGTGAGTTTGCGATTCATGTATGACTAATAACAGTGCACAAAACGCTCCGTGACAGAAAAACACACACAAGCACAGCACTGTTTTGCGGGTGCATTTATTTCAACGGTGACTTTGTGTAGGCTGTGCTTAGTGAAGGCTCAATTAGATGACAGTTTCTTCTGCCAGATACTGAGTAATAAACGCGGTAGTTTCATTGTGTCTTAAATGCAATTAATCTAACTGTATCGCCGGAAGTACATTTGCCACTAATGTGCAGTGAATTTATCGCAGCGTATTATCTACGCATAAACAGCCAAAACTATTTATTTTTATGCTGTACTCCATGTTAGGAATTTTAGCAACGTAGCAAAATAACAAGAGCCTCGTATGAATTGCCTTTGAAAAGCAATATAACTTTATAGTAATTATTATTTTCCACTTTTAAAATCTACCACAGGAATCTGTTTTATCCGCCTTGCACGCAAGGAAATTGAAAGTTGAGAATGCGAAGCAATGCTTTTTACTCACCGGTGCACACACCCATAGCCTGCAAGGTTAATCCGCTTTCGTGGGTAGTCTCCAAACAGACTGTGCTCAGTTCCAGCGATAAAATTTTACGCTAGCTAGCACATTTTTTTTTTTTCTAGCAACACGTCATTACACGGTCAGACGTGGCAGATCACTAACGTTAGAAGCCGTGGAGCCGTTGTGCCAGTGAGACGCTGCAGCTGATGAAATTCACCATCTTTAAACACGTTCGCTTGGTGACAGCTATATAATGTTGGACCCATAAACAGGCCCAGAAATTATTGTTATCTAATTAAAACCAACCTGCCTGATCATGCTTAAAGGAAACGACGCAAACATTACCACCGTACAATTCGATTCGGTAAACGGCTGAGACTGCAATCTATACCAGTGGGATGCTGCTTATCACACTTCAGTGAGGTCTCAAAACCTTTATTGAGGTAATAAAGCACAGACGCTAATAACATAAGTCCAATAAAACAATGGTCTGCTTATTTTGTAAAATAATGACATGTTAACTGTGTTTGTCGTTTTCTATATGTACATTTACAGACCAAATATTTAGCCGTGTTGAGCGCGCCTAGGGAAAAAAAATACAAATTAAAGTATGCGACCAAATTACAGTAGCTTCACTTGTCCGCTTCATGCTGAAAGTCGCCGCGGTTGATTTTTCGCCCTCTGTGGCGACCGCTGGAACTTGAGTGGCTTCAAGGATGACATTTCTGAATGTTTATCATCGGAATGTTGAACTTGCTTTCACCGTTCAGGATCAGTCTTTCTATGTCATCATCATCCCTCATCACGCCTTTATGTCCCCGTTCCACCTCCCCCTGTACAGAGTAGCAGACTAGAGCGCGCTACCTCAGACCAACCTCTCTGCCTTCTTTCAAATAAATTCCCTCTCTCTCTCTTGAAACGTAATTACCAGTAACTATGAAATAAAGGCTATCTTACGTGTATATTACTCGTATAGGTAAACTCTTCCTCGCACAGTATTTTTAGCCAGGAATCCGTAGCTTTTGTTCCTCTCATTGCATTCCACCAGCTTTACGTTGGTGGTCGGCTAGGAGTTAGTATGGCTGCTGCGGCTTGAGGTGACCGATTGGAATGTCGATACTGAATGTCAACTCTTCTTGAAATAAACTTTTACGAAACACACACACCCCACTGTGAGGATTTGTCCGCTGTATTGGAACTAAGTAATGAGGCAATACTACTACGCCAACGCATTCATCCTCGCAAAACCCGACTGCCCAATGTATTGGGCATCTGCTGGCGCCATTTATACCGTATTGATGAGAATACATTGTTCAAAATCACCGCCAATACAGTTGCAGAATGTTGGTATTCAACGGCGCGCCGTTCTCTGGCACCTGTTGGAGAAGTAAGAACTGTTTCTCGTACTTCTACCTACCTTCAGGGCAGACCTTTGTTTTTGTATTTAGAAGAAAGTTAATACAACAGCGAACGCACGCGCGGAATAGGAAATCTAAACTTTTCGCGCACTTACTTTTATCTACGCTTCCTTCGATTTCGCGTGTCCATTACGTTGGACGCTGGGACTCAACCCGGTATTTCGACCGTGCTGTTGGGACGGCTTTGTTATGAACAGCACAGGAGTACTGTTGGTATTTAGCGCTGCGTACGAAATCGCATCTCCTTTTTTCTGCAAGATTCTGCAAGACACCGGCTTCGCGTGTCCGATGAGAAGGCCGGGGCGATATTGCGAAGAATTACGGAAAGGAACACGTCGGACATTGAGCTTTCCGATAGTGACGACGACGAAGAAAAGAGCACTGGCCACTTCCGAAGGCTGGCTGACACTGCTAACGTTGCCCTAGAACATCAGTTTGGGCTTGTTAGTTACCATCCTGCACGTTTGTCGTTCTTGAGGGTGACTGGCCTATGTGAACGCCTTTGACTCGCCCAGCACCTCCGCGTGCGTGTGTGAGCTCACCGAGGATTTCCTTCCCCTCCCTTCCCTCTCTCTATCTTATCTTTCTATTCCTTCTTACCCTGCCCCAGAGTAGGGCAGCTAACCGGACGCATTTCTGGTTAACATCCCTGCCTTCTCTCTTTATTTCCTCCTCCTCCTTCCATCCTGGTGTTAACAGCGCAAAACGTAGACGGTGACACGATTCGAGAAGACGACACCACGAGCCTGTCGTCTTCTCGTCTCGTGTCCTCGCCTACGTTTTGCGCTGTTAACACCAGCAACGTTGTCCGTTGCAGAGTGCAAGGCTTCAACATGAAAACAAAGTTCTTTTCCAACAAATGTCGGCTCTTCTTCTGCGTAATAAAGGACGGAGCATGTTTTGAAATTGCCCACTAGAAATTGATACAAGAGCGAAATTTTTGTTCAGCAGAGGAAGGCTCTTCCTTATGTCGTTTGTAATCGCTACTTTACCTTTCGAGTTACTGAAACATTTCTGCACACGAGTTTGGGCGCAATATCTGCGGTACGTCATTCTGTACGCGCTAGGTGAAAAAAGACTGGGCTGTATCCCAGTGTCCTATACAGTGCACATTGCGATGAGCTGAAACTATCCGGGCTAGTGAAAACATCTTTATCTCTTTTCACCTTTATAGCCCTAGTGACTTGTTCTGAAAGTTTAAGAAAAAATCTGTGCACCCAAATGCATCCCGGGTCTCGGGAAGTTAAGGTGGGAAAGGAGGTTAGGTGGGTGCGATCACTCATTCGAAATGCGGGGCACGGAAGTCGGTGGACGCCAACTAGTATAGCTCTCTGACACGGATGTGCTTGCAGATGAGCTAGTTAACGGATCCGTTCTGTATACAGAATTACACAATGAAACAACAAACGCTACCGAAACAGCTTTCTTGAAGCGTTCGCACATTTACGTTGATAATCGTCGCCGGTTGTTTCTCGACTAGTTTCATTTTCATTTTTAGTGTTCCTTCAAATGGTTAGGAATGCTTAAATAAATGAAATCACAGTTTCGTCCCCCCGTAAACCAGCGAAATCGATATTTCGTGCAAGCGAACAGACACGTCGCCTGCAAATCTTCCTTTTTACGGCGAAGCTGTATGTAGACCCTTTCTATGCTTACAAACAGGCTTCCCAGAAGACTTCCGGTTAAGCCCTCTGGAACACCCTCTACATTTACAGAATACTCCAGCTGGCATCAGTTTTGCTGTGGAGTTGGAATGTTCTACAAATTAATTTTATTGTTCAGGGCAACAAAAAAAAGCTCGAAACATGCCGCAGGTCGACACATAAGACACATAAGATCGACACATGCCGCAGTTTCTTTATATCTGAACACATCAAGAATGTGTGCCTGCAGTAAGCTATGGGCGAAATATTTCTGTTTTCTTGGCTAACTTGACTGTCAGAAATGCGTAACCGGAAGTTTTCCGGGGTCATGAATGCACTGCTCCCACAGCGTGGACAAAAAAGGTCTATAGCTACCCTGCAGGCGGTGGTCGATGTCCATCCGTCTACGCGTTGCGTCGACACGAAGAAAGTTTTGTCTCCAGTTTCTCGCGAATGCACCGTAGCTCTCAATCTAGTGTAGGTATCTTGGAAAAAAACAAAGTGAAGTTGGCCGCTAAGACGACTCTATCATTAGGCAGAGTTTCATTTACTTGTCATAATTAATTAGTTCACAATGAAGTCGTAAACATTACCGAATTCCCGTCTGCTGTGAATACATGGCCGTCTACTGAGGGAGTCTGGTTACCCCCCCCCCCCCAAAAAAAAGGAGAACAGCTGTAACTCTTGTTTTACCGAAACTATGCCGAAACAAATTGTATGACAATCAGCCGCTAAGAAGATTCTAACAATACGTTGAGTTGCATCTACTTTCGGTGATTATGTAGTTAAAAGTGAAGTATATTTGTGATGGGTTGTAACAGCTTTTTGGAGTCCATAAGTGTGAATCTGAATCGGAAGTTGTAAATTCTGTGGAATTCCCGTCCGCTGTCAATACATGGCCTTCTACGGGAGGGAAACGGACATCCTCATGTTTGTCCAGTAAAATAAAACTCTAGCCCTTCCAAGTTTCATTCAGAGAGAGAGAGAGAGCAAGGAGAAGGAAGGCAGGGAGGTCAACCAGACCTGCCTGCCTGTTGGCTGGCCCAGTTGGCCCAGAGCCCAGAGCCCAGTTGGCTGGCCCAGAGCCCAGAGCCCAACTGGCCCAGAGCCCAGTTGGCTGGCCTACCCTACACTGGGGGTAATGGAGAGGGAAATAGAAAGGCATATGCCCCAATCGAACATTACAAACAATCGTGTTTTGTTTCGTGCACTCCTTTGATTGCGCCCCGTTAAACACATATCATCGCTCGCGTCGAGGCTCGGTTTAACGGCCATGTGCGTCCTGTACACACTGTTACATCCAGTGGGCGTTGTTTGTTGTGGTTACATCATAGTCACCTAGGCGACCTTGTAATAATAATTATAATAACACCTATATTTGCATAGATGCGTCGATTGAATTAAAACACACCACAACTTCGCTGCTCCTCCTTTTTCACAGAGCAGAAGGGCGGATGCTTTTGTTTTTCTTTCTCATCTGCATTTTGCTTTTTCGCACGACCACCAGTGCTTCGACCTGTGCTTCTCCAGATTGGCCACTTGTTTCGGGGGTAACGGAGCGCTTCAGTAAGCGTGAGTCGGCAATATACTATGTCAGCGCACTTCGAAACAACGAAGTACATAATCAGCGAACACGTTGATCGTTAACATTAACCGTTCGCAACTTAAAGTTATCGATCATTCCTAAGCGCTGCGTTAGGTCGTGTTTCGAAGTGCGCTGGCATATTCTATCATTACTAACCAACTGTCCCACCTGTGTTTTGAGAGACTCAGTGATCGGACTCCGTAACATGGTCCGCAACATGAGCAATTTCGGAGCGAGAGAAAACAGCATAAACTTCCAAGGGGAACGTCTGTAACAAAACTGCGATCTCCACATGTCCTCCTCTTTCAACTGAGATACATTACGAACGCGCGTTCCTTACATCGATATTGGATATATTTAAGTGGTTCGGATGTTCAAATATATGTAATTGCTTCACAGGCATCAGCCTCGCCTCCTGTCTGGTATCTGCGAATGACTCTGCGCCTTCTGCGCTGTGGAACATTCATCGGCAGTTCTTGTTAAAGGTCGAAGGGCCCTGAGAAGTTGCAGGGACACTGATTTCTTTAGAGAAATAAATCAAATTAGAAGCAGAAGTAAAAAAAATCCCACCTTCGGAAAAACGTCTCAAAACACGACAACGACGAGAGCATCACGATCGTCAACAAAAAGCCTCCCTGCAAAACACCCTTCAATCCTTTCTATCCGATCACCAACCCTTTCATCGGTGGTGAAGGTAGAAATGACAAGAGGCTATGGTTCTGAGCGCCCCAGGTAAAAGTTGTCATCTGCGGTAAACACCGTCAGTTCCTCTGGGATTTAAGCATCGCTTCACCTGTGGAGTTCACTAGCCCTTTTCTTCATTTCTCGTTTGAGTCGCGTCAGCTGACGTCACGAAGCGAATGAGAGTAAGCATGACGTTCATTCAGGCTGCTTGAGGGCCGCCCACGTAGCACAACAAAACTATATATTAAAGTGCGCCAACTAGCGTCATTTGTCACTCTGCTGATCACGCTGCTTGCTCAAAAAGAAAGACATAAAAAATACGTGCGCAAGTTTCGAATACATAAGCAAACGAGGAAGCTCTAGCAGCGGAGAGGCCGAGAGATTAAGCGAGTTTCTCGCCCGGGCTTTATTCTATAATCCGTTAACTCTGGCGCCGGTTATTAGGGGGATTAACGATGCGCTGTCCTCGTGTCCGCTCCGCCCACGCTACTGTGTCTCGACGGCGACGCAGATGTGGCGACCGAGTGGCTGCCACACCGTGCTAGCCAAATGAGTGACGTGGGCGGAGAGGGTGTGGGCGGCACCTTCCTGATGGCAAACATAGGACGACTGTGGACAACGCACTTTGCCTCGGAAGAGACATTAATGCCTGCCCTACTTCGCTGGCTTTTGTAGACTTTCGGCGTTAGTGCTGTTTATTAGTATTATTATTTGTTTTGAAAACATATATACGGTTGACAGGAAAGAGCAAGCGAGGAGCAGGCTGGCAACTGCCATTGGAAGGGGCACAACGCCTGCCTACTCCTCAGAAAAGAGGTGGCACAAACAGAAAAATGAAAGATGTGAAGGTGGGGGAGGAAAGAGGAAAGAAAGAGCAACAGGACAAATCTAAAAGAATAATAAAGGACACAGAGTACAGGTCACACACAGCAGGGCCGGTCACTGAAGGTCACGCTACTACCGAATGTTAAATAGAAGAAATAGTATCTGAGCTATAAACATGAACCTAACTTAGTTATTTCTAGAAAAGTAAGTAAAGTGTGATAAGCATGATCGCCTCGAAATGCGCAACCGATCATGTACACACATTCGTCGAGTGTCGTCCAAGGAGATGATAGTCATTCGCTAGCGACATACGCTGCGCAATGAAAGCGAGACTCTCCAATATCAGGGGCTGAAGTAACCGCAAGACGTACATGATGGACTGGCCACACGTCCTTGTCTGTGTAGACATCCGCGAACTCTCACACAGCCAACCCTCAGCTTGAATAGTTGCGCTCTAGCGCGATGAGGCAAGCTCGACAGCGAGCACGGGCCGAGAGCGTTCCATTTGCGACATGCTGGTCTGGATGCTGCTTGAGTAGGTGGCCACGAATGAGCAGACGAGCTTCATCAAGCTTGCACATAATTTCAGGCCGGACACAGTTGTTATGAGCGCAAGCTGAAGCCAATCAATCAGCCTCTTCATTTACGGTGATTGCTGCCTGTGAAGGTATCCACTGAGCAACGAGAGATAACCCGCGTGATAAAATTTTGTCTGCAGAGTCAGTAATCTTGCGCACAACTGGGTAATCAATCTGACTACGTTGTAACCTGCTAAGGGCAGCGAGAGAGTCCGTGAAGATGGCAATCTTCGATGTGCTTAACTCCTCTTGCACGTATTTCAGTGCAACATCAACCACTGCTAGCTCCGCAGTTGTTGACCAGGATGGATGGGGTACTTGAAAGATGCGACGTACTTTATTCGAAGGGCCGAAAAAAAGAAAAGCTGCAGGGGCGCGTTGACCGTCGCTGTGTACTGATGCTTATGTGAATACTTGAAGATAATCTGTAAATCTTTCGAACATTTGAGACTGAGCCAATTGGAATATTGCCGAAACAGGCATATCAAACTTTTGTATATGTCAGGGATTGTCAGGTATATGGGGAATACGTGTTTGGTGATATGTTTTTAAGGCGGAGGCTAACTGACGCAGCATGTTCAGAAATATAAGCGGTGGTCATAAATAATGCCGCCATTTTTTCCATGCGGGATAACGGGCGGTGAATGAGACGACTATAAGGAGCGACTGACCATTCGATCCGAGGTGCAGACGCTCACTATGATATAAAGCCCTCTGGTCTGCTTGCAGCCACAGGGCTAACTGACGCGCTTGAGTGAGTAATGCAACAGATTGCGCCTCACGCGGTAATTCAAGCATTAGTCGAACGGCAACGCGATGATCTCGTTCAAGTTGGGCCATCAAACTAGGTGGTACTTTTAGAATTCGTAACGCATACGTCGTGCCTGAGAGTACAGATGACTGGTACACCCGGAGAGCCGTTGTTTGGTTACAGCCGGCACCTCTAGCAGTCAAGGCGGCCGCATGTTGTTTTCTGATGGAAAAATAACGCAATCGGAGCCACATGATGGGCTGCAGTGAAAGCAGTTGAGAACGTTCGTTCGTTCGTTCGCTGTATGCGCCTCAGCACGAAGCTGTGCAGACTGCTCACTCACGTGCATTGCATTGATTACGAGATCCATCACCTCAAGCGTGTTCGTGTACGAAAGTTCCCAGACTTGCCAACGTGAACATGGCGGATATGCCGAGCACACACGTGACGCGTTTTGCTTGCCTGGCAATCATAGCGAGTCTCGTCCGATTTCTTAACTTACGGACCGCGGCTCACTCGTTTCGAGGGCAGGGAGTGTGTTTAGGGTCCAGGACAGAGGGAATGTCTACGCTCGTCTAGAAGGTAAAGTGACTGTGATTCGGTGCTGAACCGAAAAAAAATATAGTTCTCCGGAAATCCACAAGGTGAAGGAAGCTTTACGAAGGATGAAAGTTCTCATCCATCTGACTATAGGAAGAAGGTGCAAATGAAACTCGCGCGGATTTATGAGAAAGAAACATCCGCAGTTGAAAAAAAAGCTTGTTCTCGGAAAGGCGTGAGACCCGGGTTCAATCCCGAGACCAGGTTGCATTCTTTTATTTTTTTAAACTCTGCATAAACTTTATTTCTGAGAAGCCAATGTATGGGGGTTTTCTTGGTATATATCGTTCCGCGTTAACTTACCGGGCAATCACACTTATTTTTTTCACAACTTGTATCTATAGTGCACCTCAAAGATAGGGTTATTATCTATCCTAGTATCTTTGACTATGCTTTGGTATCGATACCCTCTACCTCTTTTGTGGGCCCAGTTTCAAAGCGACCCAATTAATGGCTAGCGGCATGGTTGTACCGATTATGCTCGCCGAAACATCTCCTTTATTTAAGGAAATTATGAAACCGATTAATAAAATCAATCTGGCACATAATTTCATAAGCTCGGTAACCCAGCGGCAATAGCGTTGAGTGTGCTGAGCTCGAGGTCCCGTGTGCGATCCCCACCGCGGCGGAACGCTAAAACGCTCGTGCATTGTGCACTGGGTGAACGCTTAAAAAAAAAAAGTGAAACGTAAGGTCAAAACGAATCCCGAGCGTCTCAATACGGCGTGCGCCACAATAGTATCTTGAGCTTGGTGCCTGAAAAAAAAATTGAAAAAGTCAATTCTGATAATCAAATGCCGAACGTACAGGTCTTAAATGACACCGCGCGCATAGGTTATGGATACGTTTACTGCGATCGCGATGTCCTTTCCTCCGAAGGATCGAGCTGCAGAGATTATTCTAGAAACTTCTATTTATGGGAATTGCGCCCATGTTTCTGAAGTATCGGTTATGTAAGGCAGCTCCTGCAGGCAGGCGTCGACGCTGGCCTCGCCACGTAGAGGTTTCCGCGCGATACGCTTATACCGACTGATCCAGTGGAAAGGTGCCAGCGCCCACAAATACCGGAAACGAAGATCACGCGCACAGCGTGGGAGTCGCATCATCGCATCGTTGTTAGGCACAACACGCAGAGCGACTTATTATTATTATTGTTATTATTGTTATTATTATTATTATTATTATTATTATTATTATTATTATTATTATTATTATTATTATTATTATTATTATTATTATTATTATTATTATTGTTGTTGTTGTTGTTGTTCTTGTTGTTGTTGTTTTTTTTGTTGTTGTTGTTGTAGCTGTTGTTGTTGTTGTTGTTGTTGTTGTTGTTGTTGTTGTTGTTGTTGTTGTTGTTGTTGTTGTTGTTGTTGTTGTTGTTGTTGTTGTTGTTGTTGTTGTTGTTGTTGTTGTTGTTGTTGTTGTTGTTGTTGTTGTTGTTGTTGTTGTTGTTGTTGTTGTTGTATTTCTTCCATTCTTCCAGAACAAGAACGAAGGAAAATACGTGCCATGCCACTGTTGCGGACAGAAGCACGGCCACGGCTGGCGTAAGTGGAACCCGGACACGGATGGATCCTCGGGAAAGGGACATCGCCGAAAGGGTTGCTCGAATGAATACGTATTTCAGGCAACATCGTTCGCTTCACTCAGGGGCGTATAGAAAGGAGGAAATGAGCAAACCTGAGTTGACTTTCCATTTTAGCCTGTTCTATGAGACCTCTTTTGTGACTTCTATTTCTCCATTTATGGGAGGCGACCTTAGGTCCCGATGTGGGCCACGTCATCTCTGTTGTTAAATGTCCTTGGTGCGTTTATGCGACCCGACCTTCTCGTTCTCGTTACCCTTTCTTTATTATTCTTGTTCAATGCCGGCTTGTTGTTTCCTGTTTAGTATACGTATCCGCTGTATGTGAATATAGAGTTGTCAGCGCCACTTAAAGAGGCCAACATCTCCTCAGTGTCATTCATTAAAGAAAACGGATGAGAGGTGCGCGCATGCCGAGCAGTTTGTACCCCAAAAAGGGGCCAACATCTCCTCAGTATCATGTATTAAAGACAGGTGTGCACGTTCCGTGCAGCTTGTACCCCAGATGCAAATTTTAAGTGAAAACGAACCGGCGCGCTGTCTGATTTGTCTGGAGGCCTTATGTGCCCATATATGACGAACCTTGATTTTAAATGCGCAAGCATTTGTATGCTTACGCAACGAGAAAACCGTCCGCCCGTCCCTCCGCTCGTCCGCCCCGTAAGTCCGCCCCGTAAAAAGACCGCTTTCGAGACATCGCCCGCCGCAGCGAGCGAGTTCAATTGCGTGCTGCCTCTCGCTTCAACGTCAACGAAGCGGCGAGAACACGGCGCTCACGGAGCTCTGAGCCCACGCCTCACTCTGCCACTTTCGCGGATCGCCTTCGAGATACGGGCCCGCGCGTCTACCTTCAACGCTGAGTAAGCGGCGTAGAACACAACGCGCAAAGCTATCAGAAGTCGGTCCTCTTTGTGGGATATCGCGGATCGCTTTCAAGGTGCGGCCCGCGTAGCGGTGGCATACGAAGCCACCGCCTGAGTAATTTTGGTGACGGTTCATGATCGTTCGACGCGGGTGGATAAAGCACTAAAGAGAGATAACGGCTTATGACGATCGGAACGTCATCAGCCCCCCGCACCTGTCCAGTGCCTCCTAAATAGCAGGCCTGTGCACTCCGATTTCTGACATCATGATACCTGGACCGAAATTTCCATTGCCAAGCCCAGCGTGACGAAGGCAATGACGTCATAACCACCGCGGCTCGATCGGGAGCGTCCCCATTAGATACTATGGCAGTCGGGCAAGGTAGCATGACGTCACGGATCGAAGTGTACCGGCCTTGTGCTGTCTAGGAGGCGTTGACCTGTCGCGGTTACCTGCAGTACTCCGCTTCCGTCATCAATGCTCTCCTTGCGCTTCCGTCTGCACCAGTTCACGTCGCCGCAGCGCTGTCGTTTGTACTTGACTGACCGAGTTTCATATCACTGATGACTGCACCGGGCTGCGTGGAGAAGAGCAAGTGGCACAATAATGCTTACGCATACCGAGGCACCATAGGAGTTTCTGCATGATTCTTTTTTCATGAAGAACGCCCGTGCCTCTTATTACTACAGCTACACAGCAGCAGATAAGAACATTTTTCGCAACTGACACTGAAGCATAGGTTCGCATATCTCCGGGGGCCACTGAGACGCGATAGTGGGGAAATTTGGACCATGAATCGATCTGCTGACCTCTAGGCGTCTGTCGCAGATGTTCTCATTATGTCCCCCTGATGGAAGAATGCGTCGAGAACACCCTGGATTCCCAGATCTGGAGAACAGTCAAATTTCACCGTGCACTGTGAAATTCCTCCATTAGATGGTGACGATTCGACGACAGCTGATGGCGAGTTTGACAATTTGACAAAGGTTGGAATATATCGCACCTTGTAAGTGACGGCCCGGGATTAAAAACCGGGGTCGGCATATTGTGCATCGTCACCATTGTCGTCACTGGGTCATCTTCATCATAGACGCCGTCGTGCGGACGTCGTGCCGTATTCTTTGTCATCGTGCCGTCCTACCTTGGGTATGCCGTCTTTCTTTGAGCGACCTTCCGCAACAATTTTTCCGTTGCTTTTCTAATTGTTAACCAAAAGCTTCGAAGCCCCGCAACAAGCTCTGCACTTTCGTAGCGATCAAAAGGCACTTGACGACTGCATTTCGACACCGATTTCGCCACACGGCGCGTCACACTCCGCTGCACGCGACGTGAACGTCCAAGTCGAACGAAAGGGAGAAGAAGTGACACCTATCACGAGCGTGCGCGATCCGTGCAAAAGCTCGTTTCGCATATCCGCTTATCGCCAGAACGCTCTGCGTGCAATGGGTAGCGCCACCGCTTAGAAGGAAAAAAAAAGAAACTTTTCGTTGAACTGAGCATGCGCGTGCCGTCCGGCTTACATGTTCCACGTAATGCCTATTAAGACACTACTGTGTGTTTTTTTTTTTCGCTTCTCTCAGTGCTGTGGTTGAGAAAGCGTGGAGGAAAAGAGGAATTACGAAAGGAGCCGTATCGCTGAGGTTCTGCACTGTGCGAGCCTTCGGCGGGCCGAGGAGTGTAGTGATCTCGTCAGCCTCGTCGCCGAGGCTGACGAGATCCAGTTGGATCCAGTTGACGAATCCAGATGGATTGGATTGGATTGGATCCAGCTGGATCCAGTTGGATTGTTCAATCCCAGTTTGAACAATGGATTTGCGCGTTATCTTCCATGGCTTACAAGAGCGCGGTGCTGAAATGCAATTGGCATATACAGTGGCGAGCACTCGAATTACGGGGACTCGGGGCCACGGTAGCAACAATTAAGCTCTTGCCCAACTTGTAATCCTCCGGAAAAGCCACGGGTACCCTTGCAAAGGAAATAATATTGATGCGTTTATCACATTTTCTTCATTTTATTGAACGACAAGTGTAAACTTCTCGACTAAATTCGCCTATCGTTTCACCGTACTTAAAAAATTAAACTGTGGGGTTTTACGCGCCAAAACCACTTTCTGATTATGAGGCACGCCGTAGTGGGAGACTCCGGCAATTTGGACCATCTGGGGTTCTTCAACGTGCACCTAAATCTAAGGACACGGGTGCGCTCGCACTTCGCCTCCATCGAAATGCGGCCGCCGTGGCCGGGATTCGATCCCGCGACCTCGTGCTTAGCAGCTCAACGCCACAGCCACTAAGCAACCAGGGCGGTTTTTCACCGTACTTCCCCGAGGCTAAGAAAGAGGCGTGCGGTTGTGGCTCTCGCTAGAGTTACAGCGACTCCAGCTGCCACTGGGTTGCATAACCTCGCAGCGTCACTCACTTCCTCCGGTCCCCGTTTTCTCACGCACATCTGCCCTTCACCGGCTCATTTTATCGCCGGAAGAGCAAGCTGGAAAAGGTTCCGAGCGTTTCAAATTCACCCATATAAGAATACGTGCGTAAAAAAAGAAGGATTAGGAAACTTTCAGCACTAATCAGTCGGCACCCTTATCACGAACGTGTGGGAACTGTTTCGTATTTCGTAGTCATTGTAACTTCGTAGTCATCTTCGAGCTGTATTGAAGACCGAACGTTATGTGGCAAATAGGCTCCCCCTTTACAATGGCTTGGGTGCAGAACGTGGGTCGGAGGCCATCGCCCTCCTTGATACTTCCCGCCTCCGACCACGAGCCTGTAAGTTGGTCGAAGGCTTGGGCGAAAGGTAGGCTGAAGCAATTTCCTCCCCCTACAAGGGGATATACTGTATAAAGCATGCGAAGTTAGCAGCTTTCCTCGTTCTGGCGCTACGATGAAAAATCTATGCAATACGTTCAGGGGGGTCACAAGCCGTGGTTGCCGCTAGCATATTCTTACATGCATAACATTAGGAACCAGGATCAGGTTGTTGTTGCTGTTGTTGTTCTTTTTAAGTTCTAGCATGGCCCCTAGGGACACTGGTGCATTTCTGGCTGCTGGCGAAAGACTGGTTCATTTCTTCGTTTTCCGAGCCTCCAAAGCTTGTTGACATAACAGCGCTTGAGGAACGACAGCATGGTACCTGCGCACATGGGCGCACGCAAGTATTTGCGAAAGGAAACGGGTACATCTGGCGCAACAGCTCCTTGATATTTGGCCTTTGTTTTGTGCATGGAACGTTCTGCATTCCGGGGATTTTTCGAACGCTTTAGCAGCCCCAGGGAGAGTGTCCCGTGCAATTAAATGCGTCAAACGCTGTTCACTTTTTCAGAGAACTGAGAGTTTGTTGTCGAAGTTTGGTGGTCGGTTAAAAGTGAACGTAACGCTCCCTATTTCATGTGGCCGAGCTTTCGGGGGAGATGGGCCTACTTTCTAAACTACGACATAGGTTTGCAGTATTGGTGGTGGTGATAAACTTTATTGAAAGGGGGAAGGGTAAAGAGGAACGTGGCTGAGGGTTAGGGCTCAAGTAAGGCCCTGAGCCTGCTTGGCCTTTTCCGCCCAGTCCACCAGTTCAAGTTGTCGGTCGACGTCACCGGAACTGAGCCAGGCTGTCCAGTCAGTCTCGCTGCTGACGGGGGGATGAGAGAGCGGGAGCGAGGTGCATTCCCACATTATGTGTGTGGGTGTTCCTGTTTCTGAACAAAGCCTACATTTGTCGCTTTCCCTGCCCCCTGTGATCTTGTTAATGTATTTTGGGTGTGGGTATGTGTTTGTCTGAAGTCGCCGAAACGCGACCGCTTGCGTTTTGTCGAGGCGGGGGAGGGGGGGGGGGAGTGAAGTTATCCTTATCATTTCCACTTCAATGTACGCTTGCATGCATTGGGATGGCAGCAAATCGTGATTGCGTGCGCGCGCGCGCGCAATCAGTCAAACAATCGCGCGTTCCTCTCCCGGATTTCGAGTTCCTCTCGTTCCCTCGAGCAAACTACGCAGCGCAACAGCTTTTTCAGTACGCAACGACCTCGCCTCATTGCACACTCTGCAAACCCCGTTCCCGGATGACCTCTACCGCAGACATAATGTGCCTTGTTCCGCGGTGCTTTCGCGTTACATGCATGCCTACAGAGCACGTTGCCCCGCTGAGCCAACGTGCAGGTGTGCAGGCGCGACACGAGATGAGATGGGGCCCGCTTAGAGAAAGGAAGCGGGAGAACGGAGTGAGAGAGAGAGAGAGAGAAACATTTATTTCATTTCGGCCCCCTGTCCGGGGCTACGAGTGAGAGAGAAGGCGATAGACGCGGGTAATGAGTCAACGGCGATTCTCGCGCGGGCGTGTGGAAGCCGCGAGAGCGCATAACATCAGGCGCCACGCGGCATATGTAACGTAACGATGGATCCCGGCTGCCGTGCCGCTGGAACGAGGCTCTCATAGCACGTTCTTTCTCGCCAACGAAACTAAGCGCCGTTGCGAAAGCCCTTGCGCCTTTTCTTCTTCGCGCTTTATTCTGGAGAGAGAGAGAGATGCATGATGGGACAGCAGCGGGCAGGTTATATGAGAGCAAGGGAGATGGAGAGTTGTTTCGTTTCGTAACAAGTGTTCCTGTAACTACAAAAAAAAAAACATGAAAGAAACGATCATATCTCTCTTTCCCTGTTTTGCACTCGTTATCAATCCTATACAGCCTTCCTCCCGTTCTCTACCTCTTTCTCTCTCTAGCGTTAGCAATCCAAGCGTGACCGTTATCCACAATATTCCGGACAATTCGGCTCTCAATACGTGCCGAAAAGCGTACGCTTCCCGTATTTCGCTCCACTAACACGTACATAGCTTCCCCGGGTTCTGCTCGGCCGGCCTAAAGCTCGCTGCTTTCTTGTTTCGAAAATTACAAAGTTAGAAAAAAATTGCGATGCTGGGCACGAGTCAGGAAATGTGCTGAGGAGATTATGCCGGCCCACGGCCCCACGCGTGTAACCGTGCAAAATTGCGAAGGCGGGCATTTTTTGCAAACTCGAGCTGCTAAACGGAAAGCGTAAAGGACGACGATTCACTGAACGAAGCGATGAAAGGGCAACGCATTCGACTTATTTTCGGCTGAGAAAAGAACTACCATAGAAGTGCGAGCCAATATACATATATATACAGGTGAAAAAAGAAAAGAGAGAGAAAGAAAAGAGATGTCCCTCTACGACGAGTTCGTTCACAACATCCTCCGCTCAGGAAAGAAAAGAAAAGCTACGCAAGTGGGATGGCAGTCCGTGAGATTATATTTATTCAGGAACTGTTTCAGTGTTTCATTTTTATTCTTTCTTTTTCGTTTAGAACAAGTAATTGAGTTGCAGCGCTTAGACACTGACGCTCGGACCAGGTAAAGAAAGACATGCAAACTGGATTTTTACGCCCAACATAAAAAAAAGTAATGGACACATAATGAAGTAGCACTGTACAAATTACACGTCCACCGTTACAAAATCTTGTTAAAAAAGGGACTTCATTTTGATTTCATTTGCGTATCCGAAGCTGATGCCGATGAACGGAGGCCCTCAGAGCAAAAAAAGTGAAGTGGGGAGTAAAATAAAAGACAGTTTGACGATTGTTTTTCACACTTATCACCTTTCGTGGTCCCGCGTCTTTGCATATTTTCGTCCGACACAGTTCACGCGGGTCAGCCCATTTCGATTTCCGTTGCGTTGAACTTTGTCGGAAGACGAAGCGTCTGTGAGCCAGAACGTCATTCCCTTTAGCTCAGCTGTTTTCACCTGATTTCTGTGTATATCTCCAACAGAATTGGACAAGCGGCTGCAGCCTGAACAGATGTTTATACTGCTGCAAGTGCTACTGTGCTGTGCGGTGACGGTATGCGGCGACAGTGATCGACTGTGATTCTATGTCTGTGCTCCTCTCTTTCTTTATCTCTACTTTGCTGTCACTTAACCTCCCCCTCCCCTCTCTCCCCAGCTTAGGGTAGCAAAACTTGATCTTCCCTTCTGGTTAACCTCAATGCCTTTCCTCTCTCTCTCTCTCTCTCTCTCTCTCTCTCTCTCTCTCTCTCTCTCTCTCTGTATATCTCGGGAGAGCCGCCGTGAGTTGTGGCACGGATACGAGTCGACTTCCCTGGGGCCCCGCTGGAGATGGCGACTTCAGCGTTGACTGCGGCTAGGAAGCGGACCGGCCGCCGAACGACACCAATGGCGACATAGCAGCGTCTACTCGCTGAGCAGGGAGGACTTCTACGATGACGACTTCCAGCTTGTGAGCAGCCGTAAGGCTAAACGAAAAAACGCCAGGCCGCACCTGTCTTCAAGCACACCGACTGTACAGGACCAGACTCGGAATACCGCGATCATATTCCGCAGTACGACACCATTTCTACCAGCGCTCGCTGCCGACAGCCTGGGACGACTCACCAGATCGTCTGTCTTCGTGCTCCTAGAAACTGTGACGCCAAATCAAGTCACGGACGTCAGAGTCAACACACGAAAAAAAAAAAATGCCTGGGCTGTTGACATCGTACATGAGAGTTCGCTGAGAACGTTGAGCAAACTTGGCGGCATGAAGGTCCACTCGTACATTCCTCTGTACAATAGCTCCGCTACTGATGCCATCCACGACGTGCATGAACGATCTCCATTTCCAGGGCTGACTTGCCGATTCCAGTGAAGCCAGCTGTTGATGGCGTCTCCGTGGCTCATGTGTCTCACCTCGGCACATCGCGCTTGTGTTCTGAAGGTAATTTTCAAGCGCAAATTTCTTCCCTCCCTCGCCAAGATGGGCCACTTTAGACAACCCGTGCTACCATTTACTCCAAGTCCACTTCAATGCCGCAAGATCATGAGGCAAAGACACGTAACGCGTGCGCGATCACGAGAGTTTGCTCGCGCTGCTTAGAGCCCCACGCTACAGACTCCTGTGCATCCAAGTTTCTCAAACGCCCAAATTACCTTGGGTCCCATGATGCTACCTTAAAGGTCTGCCTCAAAATGAAGAAGTCACAATCGTTTGGCTACCCTACGCTTGGCAAAGGGGAAGAGGGAATCACTAGAATGTGGGGAGGGAGGGGGCGGACGAGTACAACGAGGGATTCAGTGGCGCACACAGTCGCAGAAGAACGTTCACTGTCACATAGTCACAGATGTCCATGCTGTCCGCCACTTACTTCCAAGGAATGCGGTAGTGCTTTAACGGTCCCGCGCAAACATGAGTACCTCGGCCAGGGTACCAGGATCATCGCTTTTACGAGATTTCGAGATTCTTAAAGCGGCCTGAGGCATGGCACGCAAAGAAATATCGCTGTTCACTCGAGGAAAGGCGGTTGCACAGGAAGGTGCCGCATAGCTTCCTGACATCCGCAAAAGTGGCATGTATGTAGCATTGTCGGCCATTCGAACGACGAACGAGTAAGCGTTCGTGGATGCGACAGCTGCAGGAGGGCCACATGCGTGAAGCGAGAGACACACGGATATGCGACTTCGCTTGCGATTCGTCATACCCGAGCTGTCGCACCAACAACATCATCCGACAAGTTTCCAACACGATTTGTCGAGTTCCAAAAGCACGTATGAGAGACATCGCACATCCTATCGGAGGTTGAGTAGTACAACATGCTCTTTGCACTCTGAAATAAATTACGTTCTTTGGCGCTTATTAACGCTCTGCGTTAGCTTAGACCTTGCTGTCAGCAAGGTGCTGTCTCGCTGATAGGCCGAGCATGCCATTCGTGACCGGGAAGTACCCGGAACGCAGCGCTGAAGGATAGCAGATGAACGAAAGAGAGGTGACAATTATTGATTACGGACAAGCATAGATTTTCTCACATTATTGTGTAGAGGAAAATCTGGCGCCACCATTTATGCGAATTCCCCAGCGGACGATGTACCGCCCTGGAAATACCGGAATTGGGTGTCCGAGGCATTGTCATGAACGTGGCTTGGCCTAAAACATTATCATGCATGGCAGCACAGATAAAAGGTTCTTAAAATAAAATATCCATAGAATGGTTTCATTCAACCGTATTACGTTTCTTCAGTAGAGTTTACTCACCTAGAGTTCATAAGCGAACGCTGGCAAATAGTAACAGACGACAAAATGTCGCGGAGCGAGAGCTGACCTTGTCGTCTGCCCTCCAACGACGCTGTAGGTGCTATTCCGCTCCACTATACTCGTACGAGGCCTGGATTTCACCCAGAAGCAACGAAGCTCCAGTATTGCTGCTAGCCCAGCACTCTTACTGCATATGCTCTGGAGATATGTCATTTTCCATCACATCAAAGGCAACCCGTGCCTCAAAACCGGCATATCCGTCTCTCTCCTTCCAGTCCCTAGCCCCAGCTAAGCCACAATTCACCTTTTCCCATCCCGAATGAAAGCGCTTCGATCAGCCACGTATCGTTACTGTGACGGAAAGAGATAAACACACTAGGGAGTGTTCGATTTCGCGCACCCAAAGTTCGGGAACTCAAGCCACCGAGTTTACAAAAGAATGGAATAGGGTATACAAAAAAGTATCAAGCAGGGCGCGGAGCTTTGGGTGTGCAGAAGTATCTTTGAGTAAATTCGTTTGGGCACGAAACATCCGGGACCTTCTACCATCTTTAAGAAGAATTCCTTCACCTTGAGGCTAGCTCATGACTGCTAGCAGGCGTGAGCAAATAATCCAAACTTTCGCATAACAAAAAAAAATATGCACTATGCGATTCGGTCTTCGCATCAAGTAGTCACTATTCGTAAATTCGAATATTTTTCGAATTGCTTTCGAATAACTCTGCATTGAATTCCACGCCGGCCGCAACATAGCCAACATAAAACGTGGAAAGTTGCGCGTTATAGTCAACGTTGCATGTCACTCAACGAGCCAGACAGTTCCGGCTAAACCGCCATCACTCACATCGCCAATGATTCCCGAGTACACGAATGAACTGCTTGTTTTCTCCGAATAGTCTATTTGAGATTTTAAGCAAGCGACGCCTTATGGCGAGCCATGTGTATCGACAGAAATGAGAGAGAAGAAAGGGAAAAAGGCAGGGAGGTCAACTAGACTTTGACCAGTTTGCTGCCCTACGCATTGAGAGGGGGATGGAGGAGTAAAAGAAACATATCTAGCAGAACACAAGAGTCTAGCTCATTCACGCGCACTATATAAGCAAGGTGCCGCGCATCTCAGGTGGGATATTCGAGTCAATCGCCTTCACGTGCCACAGAAGAGCTCGTCTGGTTGTCTAGAGGCCATGAATTAACGTTATCGACAAAGCAATTACGTAAATATCGATGGTGAGAATGCCCCCTTCGTTATTTGAAAAGTGTTCAATATTCGATTAGTATTCGCTTCGGTTTCGAAAATTGCTATGCGTACGACCCTCAGTGGTTCCCCCACGCAAATGCAGGCCAAAGGCAGAAATGCTCTCATTAGGCAATCGCTGGTCCAATTCTAATGAAAAAAAAGGTTGCGCTTAAGAGAAAAAGCTGCATTCAACCGCCTGCATCAGGAAGAATTTTTTATGTACTGCCTGCAAATACTGCAAAATTTGTGGAAAAAATGATCACCCCGTATGTGGTGTTACGTTCGACTTGCAGGGGCTGGAAATCTTTGGGGAAGCGACCGTCGAACTCTGCCCGGCCCGCTGCGATGACTCGCTTTGTGAAAACAAGAATGCGCCTCGTCAACAACCCGTTGGCGCCGGGATGTCTAGACGCCGTCGGCGGACCAAGTATTGTTAGTGGATTCACCGTTACCGTCACGGTTTGTTTGGAGCGGGGGAACTCCTGGAAGGAGGTGTTTTGCGACGCCGTCTCGCGGGTCTTAGAAGTCGTCAGTCAATGGACAGACGCGGCGGCCACTGTCTGCGGGGTCAACTCTGGGACCAAGAAGCGCCTGTCTGCGAAAACCCTCTCACATTGGTGTGGTCAGTGAAACCTGTGTGGAAGTGAGTGTGTAAACGCTCCCCCTCAAAGGCGGGTCGGCGACAACGACTTTGGATGCTCCGAACGGCCGTTTTCCCTCACCTAGGGATCTAGGGAGGGCAGAGTGTTTTTAAGCAGCCGTGGCGCGACTGCTGAGTGTGCATTCTCTTTCAGTCATGCTAGACTGCTGAACTGTAACGTTCTCATGTAGATACTGCAAATAAATCCCATAATCCTCGTTCTCGATCAGAACAAGTCTCTCCCTTCAACAACGTCCTCAGCATGGATGAGTTGGACGACGGCATGGGCCCGCCACCATCTATTTCATGCCTGACCCCAACCATTACAATGGACAAAACCGATCGCGAAATTGCCGAATCTCTGTTTCTTGTACTCTTCATTTTTTCTTCCGTTTATATATAAAGCGGTATTTAAGCCATATAGTGCTTTGCTCAGTGAATGTGAGATTAAACAATTCAAAGGATTTGATTAGGTTATTTTCCTCGTTTTGTTCCCCGTGACAATTCGTCGGTCATGAATCTCGACAATTCGTACGCACGTGAGGTGCTGCCTTGCTTTTGTTGTATATTGCCGTTGTTCCTGGCTCTTTTTGTTGTTGTTGTTGTTGTTGTTGTTGTTGTTGTTGTTGTTGTTGTTGTTGTTGTTGTTGTTGTTGTTGTCGTCGTCGTCGTCGTCGTCGTCGTCGTCACGGCGGTCTTCCTGGCGTTCACCGTGTTTTGCACGCGCACGCCTTTTTGTCGTTGAGATGGCGAGGCATTGTAACAGCACTCGTCCCGTACACTGGGCATTCTTCGTCCGTATCATGTTTGCGCTGTGTGTTCTCAGCAGTTTATAATTCGTATTTAGTTATGTTTTTTTCTCGGGACCCATGCTCTGAAATCTTTTAACGTCCGCGGTACGCATTAAGACCATTTACAGATCCTGCAGTAAATACACGGATTCCTCAGGAAGACCAGATTGTTCGTGGTGCGCAACGCTATGCGGAATGCGGGATATATTTATAGATAGCCTGCGATGCCGTACTGTTTGTGTATGAGTGAGCGTCTACCCATCCTGCCGACCTACGTTATTATATCGCATATTGCACTACCCGCGTGCCTGATTCGCATGCTCGTTCTGTACGTTTTGTTTTTGTCGATTCTGTTAACGAATCGCACAAGGGTTGTAGCATCGGATTCGGCTGTTTCGATCCTGCATAATAAATGAGCATGGCGAAAAAAGACATTGTTCTATTTTTGCGTTCGTCCCCACACTATAGCCATAGGTTATGCGGATCCGAACAGTCGTTGCATATCTGCACAGCGGTATTGGAATTGCAAATCAGTTTGGATACAAATGCAGATTTTTCTTTTTTTGTTCCTCACCGTACTGGCCACAGCACGTTGCTGAACAGCTGGCTAGTAACACCGCACAATGCGCGTTATAATTAGCGCTGTTTCCGGTGGAACGACGCATGGTAACATCGTCCGCTGAAGTGACGCCAGCGAATCGTCAGCCCGTCGTCTCAGTGACGTCATCGCGGCATCAACTGGCTGTGCACGCGTGTGGTCTAGCCAAAGGTGCAGACGCTGCTCGAGCCGAACGCGTTGGTTTCGAAACGCGACACGCGTCTACACAGATTGACGCGTGTCTCCGTTGCGCTCGCCAGACGGATCGACGAGTCGAGGTTGTCGCGCGGATGCAGCTTTCGCAGCCGCGACGTGTAATGCATTAAATTGTGGGGGTTTTACGTGCCAAAACCACTTTCTGATTATGAGGCACGCCGTAGTGGGGGACTCCGGAAATTTCGACCACCTGGGGTTCTTTAACGTGCACCTAAATCTAAGTACACGGGTGTTTTCGCATTTCGCCCCCATCGAAATGCGCCAAAATAGTAGCCCCCTCGAATCCCCTTCTTTTCGGTATATATATATATATATATATATATATATATATATATATATATATATATATATATATATATATATATATATGTATAGCGGTCAAGAAAGAGAGTGGCGAACCTAATAATAATAATATTTGGGGTTTTACGTGCCAAAACCACTTTCTGATTATGAGGCACGCCGTATAGTGGAGGACTCCGGCAATTTCGACCACCTGGGGTTCTTTAACGTGCACCTAAATCTAAGTACACGGGTGTTTTCGCATTTCGCCCCCCATCGAAATGCGCCCGCCGGGGCCGGGATTCGATCCCGCGACCTCGTGCTCAGCAGCCCAACACCATAGCCACTGAGCAACCACGGCGGGTGTGTAATGCATTTCAGAAGCACCGAAGTGCGGAAACACAGGTGTGTGACTAGCGCAACGAAGTGGACCTTACTGGTCAAATATAACGCATACCGTGTGTTCCACCTAACGTTATAGCCGAGATGTTCAACGAAAAAATATGTATATATTTAAAAAACGTGGTGCAAGATACAATTATGAAGCCTTGAGCGTTCGGTCGTGAGGGGCCTCAATACTGAACACCGTAGGACTTAAAGGAGTACTGACACAAAAATTTGAAGTCGAGATAACTTGTGAGATCGATTTAGTGGGTCACACACACACATCGTGTGTAAAATATCAGCGGCGAATATCGCTTAGAACATATTTAAAATCAATTTTAAAGTACGTGCGCGCAGCCAATCGTAAAACAGAGCACCTCGCGACATTGACATCACCCGGGTCTGTAAATAGCCAAGAAAACGCTACGTCATGTGGCTACGTCACGAATTTTCGTTGGCTACCATGCGGCTTGCGTGCATCCGAAAGATTGAGCGGCGCGTAAGCTCCGCCCAGATCCAGCCCTCCAGCTTGACTTCAGAGCCACGTCGAGAAACGCAATATAAACAACTCTCCACAACACTGCGTCGCTTTACGTGAACACTGCCAATAACGTTATGCCCCTGCGAGTGACAGAACACTTCACGACGGCGCGTCGTCCACTGACGACTCCGCTAACAGCCAGCGATAGGGCCGGTAGGCCTAGCTAGGCAGACGCCGCGGCCGACGGCGCTTACGATCCAACCCGAGCTCGTCGAAGAGCGCTTATGTTTGCCAAAACAATTAACACTGTACACTTAGGTCGCCCGTAATTAAATACAATTGGTTTACTCGACGCAGTCGTTGCGAAGGGCAAACGTGCAAGCAAAGCGAGCAGCCTCGCTCAGACGGTCGGTGTGTGCTGTCTGCCCGCGAAATGCCCTCGCGTCGCGTCTCCTGATCTCGCCAGTAGCTTAGTCCTAGTGTACTAGGCGTTGCTTTGAATAACAGGCACACGTCGAGATAATTTTACTGAACTGGTAACTATTTCGTGTCGGAAACAAACTGCAGCAGGCAAGGAAAAAAAAAAACACTGCGAGAAACCGGCCAGGCAGCGCCGCCTCCGTGGAGGGAACGTCACATGCCAGCCGCGCTGTCATTGGCTGCGGCCAGACGACGGTGCGGTTGTCGGACGCGTCGGACGATGAAAATCTGCCCGGTTTGTCGCACGCCGGACGTCCGATCCGGCGCTTCGGCACGGCAAAACACCTCGATTCCGGCTGCCGTTCCGGCGCGTCGGACGCCGGATCGGACACCAAATCGGACCGTGTGTCTCCCGCTTCATCGTATGCCGCATGCCGGAGCATGCGGTGCCGCACGTCGGATCGGACGCCGAATCGTACTGTGTGTCTCCTGCAGTGCTCGCCGTCGCCGGCGGCAATATCCGAGTCGCTGCTCTCCAGTGGGTCAAATTGAAAGTGATTGGCCACGTCTAATACGGCGGCGACTCCCACATGCAGGAAATCGTCGCCGCTGGACGACGACGACGATGATGGCGAGGACATGGCAAACCACGTGCAGGCGTAGCAGACGACTAGCAACACGAAGCTCGCGTGCCGGCGCGCCGCACGCTGGCTGCGCGGCAGAGCATACGTCATGGCTTTTTGCGAACACGTGACCACTTTGTTTACACACCCGGTGAACCGTTTCGTTGCTCTCTGAAACCGAAACTGGGACTGGTCGCTACAAAAAAGACTGCAGATAATTACCTGTCGCGCTCTGAAGTAAATGAGGTCTCGTGCTGTGATTACTGGGTCATTAACTACTTATTAAAGCAGAAAAAACCACATGGATTTTTTTGTGTCAGTACTCCTTTAAGGGGATATGTTGCGTTGTATTTTTTATCATTTTTTTTTTCTTTTTCTGATGGACAGCTTGGCTAGCGTTAACCAAGCTGGCCAACGAAAAATAAATATATTTTAATGACAAGGTCCAAGATATGATTTTAAGACCTGCGGTATTCACGTCTGATGACCGAACGCCGTAGTCGTTGTAAGCGCACCTTGCACAGTGTTTCCTTTTTCTTTATCTTTTTTTTCTTTGAACATCTCGGCTATAACATTAGCTGGGACACACGGTATAATATATGAACATAGAATGCGAGAGGGCTATACTGAACAAGAATGCTAAGTTGGGATTGTTGATTAAACCTAGGCATATGGGAAAAGAAAAAGAAACAGAAACAGCGCTGACAACAGGGGTACGAGAAGACGATACAGCGCCGATGTTGCCGTCTTCTCGTCGTCCTGTTGATCTGAGCTGGTTTTTTCGATATTGTCGAAAGCGGTACCACAGACACGTGCCAAAATTGACAGATCCAACAAAACAGCAGCAACGTTTCCACAGGACATGTGTGGCAAAGAAATAGAGAGTTCGAAAGATCGCAAACAAAGGCGCACCCAGGTTCAAAAGATCGAATTAAAAGAGTCATGCGGTGTTATGAGGCATAGTCACGATGTGCTGCGAGTGGCGGTATATACTCTGTTTATTTCAACCACCTGGGTTATCTTTGACGTGCACTTCCCTCCTCTGTCTCCCTGTTATCTTTGTTTCCCCCTTTCCCATTCCCCCGGTGTAGGGTAGCCAACCGGGCGTTATTCTGGTTAACATCCCTGCCTTCTACATATCTCTTTCACTCCCCACACGCAATGAACGGTACACGAGGGGTTTCGCATTGCGCCCCTATTAGAATGAGGCCGCCGCTTTTGGGATTCGAACCCCCGACCTCGTACTTAACGGCGCGACGATATAGCCACTAAGCCACCACGACAGATAAAATTATTATTCTTTTTTTTTGCGTGTGTAAGGTTACCGATGGTTAACTTACGCAACTCACACAATTATTTTTTTTCTAATATTCCGCTGCACAACACAGATATCTTCCCCCCGACTCGGTGATTTAGCGCCGTATTCACATCCTTTGCTTCGACCAACTCGCCCCAAATTGCTACCCTAATTAGCATAAATAGCCAGCGACGAGGGAGCTCGTAGAGGGAACGAGTTTTCGATTATTCCTATCAGCACGAGAGTTTGCGAAAGCCTGGCGACTAACGCATGCTGTTTGTTCGCTTGGCTGCCAAGGGCTGTTTCGCTCTCGTTACAGGATTCTCGAGTTCGCCGTACGTAGCGCACGTATGCATAAGCAATCACCGCCGCATACGAAGGTGGGAGACTATTTGATTACAAACGTGAGCCCGCCGGCCAAATTTATATCGTCATCATTTTTTTCGCGCTATCGGTTTTCCTAAGTATAAATAAAATATATATGCACCCACAAAGGAGCTGAGGAAAGAAGAACGGCAATGCTGGTTCTATAATATAACATGACCTAGCATTGTACCTTCAGCCTTTCCATCTCCACACATCCACCAACCCGCACACACGAACGTAGGCACACAGGCGCACATACAAACACAGATACGTACAAAACTACACATACACACTAGAGCACGCACACGGCGTGGTATAATTGTTACTTGTGGAAACCTGAAACCACTGAACTCGACATGCTTGTAAAACAGCAACTTGGGGAAACTTGAAACCACTGAACTCGACATGCTTGTAAAACAGCAATTCGTTATGTACTGTGTCTACACGCCGCAATATAACACGTGCATGTGCAACTTACGACACAGCTCTCCTTGCTTATTTTTTTCCTCTCTCAGTTCAATGTTTCTAACGGTCAACAAATTGCACAACGAGTCCCGTAGACCGCATTTTAGATGTGTAATGTTTGCCCTTTCTTGAGCAAGGAAATTTGTTCAGTTCCCAAAGGCACCTTTTCCCCTCACACACACACAAACACAGAAGTGCACACACACACGCACACACGCACACACACACACACACGTTTTTAAAAGAGGCGACAGTGCTGCATGGTTCAAGCTATAAGTACGATGCATGCTACCTTTCTCTCTCTCTCTCTCTCTCTCTCTCTCTCCCTCTCTCTCTCTGCGCGTGTGCGTGTGTGTGTGTGTGTGCGTGCGTGTGTGTGTGCGTGTGCGCGCGCGCGCGTGTGTGTGTGTGTGTGTGTGTGTGTGTGTGTGTGTGTGTGTGTGTGTGTGTGTGTGTGTGTGTGTGTGTGTGCGCGCGTGTGTGTGTTTGGCTCGGCAAGTTACGCAGTTGCTTTTTTGGTACGTATGCTGCACGAACTGGAAAATTCAACCTTTTATTCGTGAACGCTGCAGCTGTCGACAACGATTCGCGATGCCCCCCCCCCCCCTTCCCCATTCGTGCACTAGGCTAAGCCTTTCTACGCTGCAGCGCTGTATAGCAGCGCAGGCGCCACGTGACCACCGCGAGGACAGCAGGTGACTCGAGTATAATACGGCGAGGTTCCGTCGTCGCGAGGCTGGGCGGGGGCCTCGACATAAGTTGTCGTTGTTGTTGTTGTGCGGCCTTGTTTACGCGACGTCACTTTCCTCTCTCGTTCTCCCATTGATTTTGCCTCGCCACCGCCAAAAATAAACCGGCTGGGGGTTAGGGCACGTTCGACACGATCTGCGTTTCTTCCCTTTGAGAGAGTTTGCCGAAGCGGCGACCGCTGAGAGAAACCGGTGGGAGTGGATTTACAACAGGTCGACTGCTCGCAGTCGTCGTGGGTTGCTAAGCTGGGCGTAAGCATTGCGCAACGGGAAGCGACGGGACCAAAGGGGAAATACTCTGGGCGCCGCACGTGCTGCTTTCTTCACCAGCAACGTGGTCACAACTTATTATATAGCGCGGACGAATCATTTCTGAAGCTTCCCACGCTCCTGCGGCAGCACGGGTATGTCAATTTCGCCCACACCGGAGGCCTGCATAGCTACATCTCTGCATGTATGAAGATATACTGCGTTTACCAGCGGATTCGCTGTGCCCAAGCCTGAGACGCAACTGACTGCCTTCGTTGAGCTACACTCGCCGTGAAGATAGACGTCAGCTGTTGAGCAGTTCGTCAATCCGTTTCGATTCACAATTCGGTTTGATGATGTAAGTGAAGACTGCGTCAACTTTTTCCATTCCCTGCTGACATTTTGTAGACGGGCCCCGGGCCATGTCAAGCTGCTACGAGGCAGCTTTCTTGTCCGGGGTCTTTTTTTTTTTCTTCTAGAGAAATAAAATGAATCGAGAATCTTGAAAAATTGTTCTGGATTATAGATCGTCTCTGCGTGTAGAGTTGGGATATAGTTTCGCTGTCAGTCAACCAGTCGATCGGACGATGATCAATCTGTTTTGAGCAAACCGTTTTTTTCTTAATCATTATTTGCCTCATTCGTACTGCCGGCTTACAATTTGCTGTGTGCCCTCATTAGAAACCCCTACAAACGTAGATTCGGCACGTCTGTATTCTGCCTAGCTGAAAACCTCACTTACCTCCATACCACTTTCATTTTTAATGCGGAATCATTATCTGCCCCACTGCGCGAAAATCCGCCGGCGTATAGTCGGAGTGACCGAAAGATGGTGCCAATAAGGGTCGACGGCGCAAATGGCAAAAGCACGTCAAAAAAATGCTCGGATTGACGTCTAATTTCTCAGGGAGGTTCCTGTAAACGAAGTAAATTAATGGCTTTGAAAAGAAAATTCGTTAATTTTCGGTCTGGATGGGAATCAAACACGGGCTTCTGGGGGTGCGAGATGAGAACGCCTCCCCGACGCCGCGGCGGCTCCACGGTTCTGGCTGACCAAAAGTGTGCCTATGCGTGCGTCACGTGACACGTGATGGCGCCGCCAATGAGAAGCAGGTGGCGCCACGTCACGAGCGTACAACACGAGCGCGTTCACGGCGTTCCGAGGTCTACAAATGGTGCGATGCTTTCGCATTCCGCACACGTAAGCAGTCCAAAGTGTCTCTGCCGCATTTCTGTGTGCACACCAACTACAGGCACCCCTGCAAAAAATAGTCGCACAAAAGCAAGGAGCCATATATTCGTCTTCTGTCCTTAGACGGACCTATGGACCCGTATAGACAGCTTATAAAAGAAATTCTCCTCGATCAGCGCTTGCAGAATCGGCGTAGGCTAATGCATGTGCGCCTTCTATGGACGGGGAGGATCCTTTCCTGCGGCAGCGAGTGTACAGAGCGCGCGCGCGTGCCACAGGTGCCTCCGCCCCCCCCCCCTCCCCTCCCCGAGGGAGCCAGCTGCGGGGACACCGCCGCCGGCTGCAGAGCAGGCGTCCCAATGCGTGCGCCGCCGCCCGACAACGTGCCGCCACTTCGCTGGAGACGTCGCGGTCACGTGGAGTGCTGCGTGACTCGGGCAACCCTCCTTCCCTACCTTTCCCGCTCCATCACGCGTCCCGACAGCGCGGCCCGATCGATTCCGCAATCCGCTTCCTCCTCTCCGTCTCTCCCGTCGCGAAGGGCACGTCTTCCCTGCGTCCTCCCCCTCCACCTCCTGCTTTTAGCGCCTCTCCTCCTCTGCCAGCAACGTGCGACGATGCGCGCTTTTTTTATATTCGTTTCTTCTTTTTTTTCACACGCCCCGTATCCGTCGTTCCCTGTTTTTCCCACCGCCTGTGACTTCCCCGCGTTCCCCATCTTCTTCATTTTATTCGTCACGATCCTCCCGACCCACCCAAAAAAAAATTTATTTGGCGAGTGAATTTCGTTGCTAGCGGGGAAGCTAGAAGTTCGGCTGCGGCGGAGGCACTGCTGACGGCTGGGCGAGCTGGCTACATGGAATGATGAAACATACCGACTGCGCTAAGTGGACGGAAATGCGAGCGGACTGGAAAGGTGCTGTAAACAGGACAGGCGAACAGACAGGTCCTGCACTGTGCGAGCGCCCTAAACACGAGCAGACAGGACAGCAGGCGCCAGTAGAGTTGCATGTCCTCTGGACTACGCCTGTCCTGCTTACAACGCTTGTCCTGTCTGCTAACGTTCCTCGTTATTATTATTATTATTATTATTATTATTATTATTATGGTTGTTGTTGTTGTTATCATCATCATCATCATTTTCTCTTTCTTGTGCTAGAAAAAAGGCAGCCGTTTGCTTTACACAATTTACATCACTGCATAACAGCTTTTGATTTCGTTAGCACGTTTTCTATATTTCTCAACAAAGAGAGCACATACGGCATAGTCCACTGTCGTTCTCCTTTCCCCAGTGAGGAGTAGCAGGCTAGAGACGAGCTCTCCAGGCTCTTCATTAAAATCTCCTCCTCCTCCTCCTAAAGGGAACGTCTAATCAGAATGCCAGTTCACTGATTACTTCTTGGGTTAGACAAACAGGCGTCCGCACTGATCTTCTAATCGATCCATTTTTTTCCATGACCCGTCGTACGAGCCACCGATTTCCTCAAATATGTGAAGTATTGTTTGAAGTCATTAACACTAAATTGGTGTTCCCTTCATGAACGGAGCGTACACTGTACAGCTGGTTTCCTGCAGAATCTATGAAGCTAGTCTTCACCGAAGGGTTAACCGTGTCGCACTCACGGCGTTTCACGCGCTGCACGTTACTTTCCGTTCTCCGTGCTTCTTATTGGTTGTCATTTCAAAGCGAAGCCGCCGTGAGTGTTGTTCATTGAGAAAGCTCGCCTGTAAGTTCCAGAGTGTTATCCAGAGCCCGCGCAGCGAATTTATGCACGATTGCGCCCTGCAAATCTTCCACTTCTCTGCATCTTCCACCAGTATATAGGCCTCGTTCCCTGTCGCTACATGTCATCCCCCCCCCCCACCACGACCGCTACTACTTCACTACTACTAAGCCACTACTTCACTTCTACTGGGCCACCTTCTATACGGTGTACCTCCAGCCTACTCCTCCGGTCGAACCCACTGGGCCCTCCCGGCCGGGCTGCTCCCCCCAGCCCCCACCCCCCCACCCTGCTGGCGTTGAGCCGTGCTCCCGCATGGGTTGCAGAAGATAGTGCCAGCCTTTCCTCCTTTCCCGCAAGAACCGCTTCTCTCTCATCACACGACGAATAGCTGCGTCACGCGCAGCTGATAATCACATTTTGAAATTGCGCGATGTGGAGAGAGCCACTTATCTGCGGCTCGAAGAACGTCGCAGATCGAACAACGCGAAACCAAGAAAAAGAGGAGCAAGAAGAGGAAAAAACAACAGGAATGGAAATAATAAGGGCCAATAGCAGAACAAAAGTACTTGACGAAAGAAGCACGGCACGTCTTTTCGATATGTCCTTGTCCGCGTCGGAGTCCAAATAACCTAATTAGAGGCGATCCAACTCGCCAGCCGTCAACGTTCAGGACGTCGAGAGTTTAGCCACGCTCGTCGGATCGGTAGAAAAAGGGAAGGCTGCAGCGCAAACACATTTCGTCGCGATCAGTGGGAAGAGGAATCGACTCGCGCGCGCTTCGTTCAAGTCACGTAACGGCTGCCGCTAGTCTACACCACGCCTTCCGTCTCGATCTCCCCCCCCCCCCTCCCCCCCGCAACGCCTGTTCTCACCTTGACCTCTTCATCGCGCGGGTATGTATGCGCAGCAATTCGCTTCCGCTTTCCGCATTATCACCGCCTTACTGCGTGTCTCAGTCTCACTCAACCATGTTTATCTCTCTCTCTCTCTCTCTCTCTCTCAATCAGACGATGCTGCCATCTGCATAGTGGCCTCTCTCTCCTGCTTGCAACGTCGCAATCTTGCATGTATGTGCAATCTTGCGTATGTGCATAGGCTGGACACCATATGCTCCCTCTCCCATTTACATCCTCTCCCTCGTTTTTGTTGCGTATGGCGCGTTACAAGCCTCACGTTGCATCAAACCTTCACACTCGCCGGATGGAACATTCGGCGCACCTCGGGCAGGAACAAGAAAAAAAGAAGAAAGTCTGATGAGACTTCGTGGCACACAAAGAAAGCCGAGTTACAACAAAGTGCGCAATTCTAATAAAGCGGCGGCACTCTGGCAGGGACGATGGGGCACCTCGGTGACCCAGTGCGTTACGCAACGAGGCCTGCTTTGTTTGCGGCGGCTCGTGTCCTGCCGGTACCGCCGGATGGGTGATTGCTTTCAAGTGGAAGCCGAAAAGAGGGTGATAACAGCACGACTGGTGGAACGACGACCAACAGCGGCCATCCCGATGGCGGGCAACAACTATCTATCACTAGGTGCTTAAACGGACACTAAGGTGAAATACTAAATCATCTTATAGACCGAGGAAGTATTCTTCACGGACACCGCATTTCCGTCAACTTTGCAATAATATAGGTTCATATTTTGAAGAGACACGGAGCCGAGACTTATGATTTTCAAATTTCGCGCCGAATCCCCAGCGCCCGTACGTCAGTGGGACATGATGGATTTCGAAGTATATATTTTTTTTTCGAATTTGAACAGTTGCAGCTCAGTAAAATTTATCGAAACTTGCAAAGGTCAGACTTTTGGCTCCTTCAGGATACAATGAAGTCCATCTTTACCGAAAAAAACATTTTAATGTATCTTCGTATTGACGTCTCTAAACAAGCACGCAAGCCTTTTAAATTCACAGAGAATTTGTCACCTCGGTTATGCAAGTTTTGAAAATGTTAGAGATCGCAGATGGAATTACGCTTCAGCGTAATTTGCTGCAGAATATATGCCAAATTTGTCCTGTACGATCGCTTTGTCAGGTGCAGCTTTTAGAATTTCGATTAGAAAGTGTGAACAGCCACCGACTAGCATCTATCATGGTCCTCTTGAACTACGCACCTAGTGTTGGCTTTATTAGCAAGCGAAGAAACCTAACTCATGGAACTAAGCGTGCCAGTGCAAATGTAAATATCTAAGGAGAAGTGTCGATGAAAATGCAAACACAATGAATGTTCCAGCTAAGGCTTAGCAAGCTTTAAGGAAGGTTTCATTAACGAATAAAGAAAATCCATGCATTCTGTTGCGTGCGTTTACGTCTCAATGCTGTGTGGTGCCGCAGTTTCACGGTTGGGTGGTGGGATTGCGCCGCGAAGAGTGAAAGGATAACCGACGCAATTACTTACCCGCTTATTAGTATATTCTAGTTGCCGCCCAAGCAGGTGTGATTACAATCATGAATAGTTTGATTGAAATGTTAACCACACCGAACACAAAAATCCGCCTGTCTCATCTCGTCCTCGTGTCTGTTACGGCATGTCTATTTTATTTATTTTAAGAAAATATATTTAATTATGAATACCTTACAGATATAGAATAGAATTTATTTATAGGAAAGACAGAGAGGTCGACCTGAGCTAGTGTGCTCCAGTCTGCTACTCTGCACTGGGGAAGAGGAAAGGGGAGTGAAAGTACTGGGATGGATGATGATGATAAGAGAAGTGGTGAGTGCTTATGTGCATGAGACAGTTGTCTTGCTAGAGCCGCTCGTCGAGCTTGGTGTCCTGCAGAAACTTCGACAACAGTTTTGTTGCACGCATTGAAATTGCAGTGTCAGGCCATGGGCCGAGGATAGCTTCCTCCGACAGTGGTTGCCTGCCAACGCTGGCTAGGAAGCTTTCTAACGTCCTTCGCTCCAGCATATATGCTGGGCAGTCGCACAGTACGTGTTGTTGCAGTGTTTCAGGCATCTGGCAGTGATCAGAATCAGAGCTGTTCGATTGGCCGATGAGGTGCGCGTAGCGACGGGTGAAAGCAACGCCGAGCCGAATCCTGTGTAGCAATGATGTTTTGCTCCGTGTAAGCTTCGGGGGCAAACAGAATTTACCGTCTGGGTCAATGATATGTAGACGTCTTAGGATGTTGTCATATTGGGCTCTGTAAGCCTTTGTAAGGTCCTGCATTAGTGCATTGATCATGAAGTTGGCGTCAGGCCGCGAGTAGGCATTCCGTACTTCATCAGAGGAAGAGGAGGCCGATCTTGCTTCACTGTCAGCGAGTTCATTGCCAAAAACACCACAATAACTAGGCACCCATTGAAAGGTGATCACGTGGCCGCTTAACTCGGCACTGTGATGAAGTTCGATGATTTCCAGCACGAGCAGGTAGTATGGTCGTTTCTTTAAAAGGCATTTTAGCGCCTGTAGTGCTGATTTGGCATCGCGCAATATCGTCCATTTATGAGGTGTCTGCGTTCTCATAAAACGGACAGCCTCCCGTATTCCCGCAAGTTCCGCAGCCGTAGATGTCGATTTGTGGTCTGTCAACACTTCCAAGCACCAACCTTGACTGTGGTTTTTCTAAATCTAGAGCATGTCACGCAATCATTATACCTGCAAGATTCCAGGCCACCGACATCCCTGCGACACCTCCATGGACATTGCCAAGACCACTAGTGAGGCTTCAGATACCCGGAACTATGAAGAAATCTCACGCTTCCTCCATTGGCTTGGAACAGATCACCCTGTCCCATATAATTGCGTTATATAGTGGGACTGTACAAGTATATACCGATGGTTCGGTCACGCCATGTGCCACAAAGGCCGCATTTGTCATCCCACAACTTGGAATTACTCGACGATTTCGATGAATACCTTGCAGGCCTTCAGGAAGGCATTGGGTAAGGGGAAAACTATAATTAATAGACGCAGAACAAGCGTTATTCAACAAGGCAAAAATAAAACAACATAGACGTAAAAAAATTTTTATTCGCATAGCATAACAGTGTACAAGATCAGTTCAATCAATACAAAAAGTACAAGTGAAATTGGAAACAGGAAATGTACGTACGGTAAGATGCCAGCAAATATTAGACGAAGATCATCGCGTTACTGAGTAGGCGTACAAAGCGGAACTCCCATTTGAATTGTTGAATCACCGCAATGCAAGGTGGAAAGAAAAAATAAACGTAAGACAAGGCAACAACAATTAAACTCTGACATCTACGATAATTCAGCTATAATTAAGTTCAGAGACAATGAATGGTGCGTGTGCAGCTGCACATGATATGTTTAGAAAAATAAAATGTGAAGCATAAGTTTCACAATATCAATGACAATATATATATATATATATATATATATATATATATATATATATATATATATATATATATATATATATATATATATACTGCAAAAAAGCAAAGGCACTGGAGAACGAGGTGACTGAGTCGCCAAAATGATCGAGGCAGAACTGAAAAATTGCTGTGGCGCCGTTCAGGGGTGCCGGGAGCGCGCGCCGCATTACTTTCTTTCTTTCTTTCTTTCTTTCTTTCTGGGAAGCACTTTGAATGGGGTGTGCCTGAGCCATAGAGCTACTATACTGACTCTAGAGGACAAGCTACCCACAGGGCCCATGCATTGAAATCGGGAACCGCAAGGGCGCCGCCATGTTGTTACTTTGTACAGTCGTGCAGGCGCAGACGACGAATTGCGATTCAAGCAAGGCGCGTAATCCACGCGATCCCGAGCTTCTCTCAGTATGGTGGCGCCATCTAGTTCAGGCACATGCAAACAAATTATTTCCCCCCTTGGTGCGTCGTCTTCTTTCACGTCCGTGTCGTTTTTTATGTCGCGCAATATCATTTAAGCAATGGATTACCAACTTGCCCGGAATGCTGCTTTCATTAATTTCCCCCCTCTTGAAAAGTGTACGCCACAATTTTATAGATAGCCACAGGACCTTTATGAAAAATATACGGAAGCAGCTTTGCAATTCGTCCGTACGTACGTTCGACACGTAAATGCTTGTTTTTTTGCGTAATGCTTTGAATATCTTTAGCCTTACAAAAATGAGTCGTGCGGAGCATGGCGGAAGGCCTCCGCGATTGCCTTTTCCTTTTTCTTCTTCTTTTCATTTTTACGAAGCTTTTTTTCGAGAGTTTACTAGAGTAAACTAGAGCACCTTGCGCGTAACGAAGGCGGAAATATCAATCAATCAATCAATCAATCAATCAATCAATCAATCAATCAATCAATGAGATTTATTAGTTAAGAGGAAGCTTTACCTCGGGCCAAACTCCGACGCCGCCTATTCAATTACATACAAAGAGCAAAAACGTTTTTCTTAGATAACCCCTGGACCGATCTTAATAAAATCTGTTGCATTTCAGAGAGAAAGTTTAATTATAGTGACTGTTGCAGCTGAATTTCGATTAAGGTCCTGAATTTTGTTACAAGCATTTTCAAAAATTCGAAAGTTAGAAAAAAATATAAAAGCACGAAGTTTATAAATTCATAGCTCTGCATCAAGAACAGATATCGCGGTTCTGTAAAGGGTACCCATTAGACCATTGAAGGCGGACAAATTCGGTATGTCATTTTATGTCTTACATGAATTTTTTACGTTGTCTACAAGGGTTCTGCAAAAGCTGCATTTCCATATTACTCACTTGTTTTAGATACATGTGTAACATGTAAATTTTGTTCGCTTTAGATGTACTATTGGATGCAATTTACAGAATTGTATTATCATTTTTCGTTGCTGAGTTAGAGTTTTAAACTTCATAGTTTCGTATTTAAAGATTTTTCTATTTTGGGAAATTTTAATAAAAATTGAAAACCTAAATCAGAACTCCGAAACCGACAATCACTAGATTTTAAAGGGACACTAAAGGGAAACAATAAATCAGTTTAGACTAATAAAGCATTGTTTGAGAACCCTGCAGGCAGTCATTTCAAGAAAATAGTTTGAATATTAGACGAGAAAATGAAGGTCAAAGTATTAGTATTTGAATTTCGCGCCGAAATGCCAGCGCCGGTACGTCAGCGTGACGTCAGGGATTCCAAAGTTTGTTTTCGCATTTGGGCCGCGTTGGCTGAATAAAGGTTCCCGAAACTTGGCATGTTTAATATTTGGTTCCTTTAGAGCACAACGTACTCAATCTGTACCGCTATATATAATTAGTAGGCCCTAGAAGATGCCATCAAAATCCATGACGTCACAGCCCCCAGGTTCGTGAGCTTAAGTAGGCGTCGCCACCCGTATTTCGTTCTTGCGCTTTTTCTGGCTTACCAAACGTCTTATCGTTGTAAGAGTGGTGTTTTTGGTGTTGTAGGACGGTGATCTACTGATGCAGAAGAAATAACTTTTCACTTTAGTGTCCCTTTAAGTTTGTTTTTGAAATGCAACAAACCTCGTCAAATTTGGTGCAGTGCTTGCCGAGAAAAACTAATTCTCCTTTTACATGTATTTAGATAGAAGGACCCGAGCTAAAGCCCTTGCTCTCAAACATAAAGAAATATGGGTAGACAATAACTGAACCGATAGCCATGAGGCTAATATATATACTTCAGCAATGCTACAAGTTAAACCCTGCTGAAGGCCAGCCAACCGGTCGAAACTGCTGAAATTAAACACTTGTTCTGTTTACGTTGCAGCAACGCTCCACCTCTTTACGTCTAAAGACAGCTTGAAGAACATATATATATTGTTACGTTTCGCCTACGACGCGCGGTAAAGCCAGCGCGGATGCAACGTACGCCGGAGCTTCGTTCCAAGCGGCGGACATTTTGGCCCGTTCGGAGCGGCCGCGAGCGCGCCCCGCCGAGCGCGTCCCGGCATGTTCAGTGCCACGTGTCTTTGTGTGTGCGTGTGTGTGTGTGTGCCCACGCTTGTCAAAGCGCGGCAGCCGGGGAGAGGAGCTCCCCCAGTGTGAAGCGAGGAGGTCTGACCGGCGCCGGCCCGTCTGATGCGTCACCTCCTTGTTCCAACGTGTTTCTCAGTCCGTCCGTCGCCGCTGTCACGTGGTGTCATCTCGTGACCTTCCCTCTTGCTCTCAACACCGAGAGTATAAGAGCAGCGGCCCCCGGACGCCAAGAGAGGGGCTCCGATTTCTGCTGTTGAGTAACGTGCTCTCCCGTCTCTCTACTTCGGTCGACCTGACCGCCCGCTCTTTGCGATGCTAGAATAAACAAGTTGTTCTGTTAGCAGTCGCCTCATGCTTTGCTGGGACCTTCGGATGCTTCCAGTGTGCCCCAGGCCGCCAGGCCTACGCTACCCTTGGGGCTTGCGACCCAGTTGCAATAACGGGTGTCAGCACTGAGGTTCCAACAGCTGGTGGCCGCGCTGAGATTCCAACAGCCGGTGCCATCGGTGCGGTTCAAACATCTGGTTGCCAGCGGTGAGATCGCGACAACGGAGGCCAGCAGCGAAGATATGCGGTTGACTGTATGCTGAGCAGCACAACGACCATCCGGGAGCAGTGCAACGAGCCCTGTGTGATGACTGGTTGCCTGCAGCGGAACGACTGCGCTGAATTCTTGGCTGCGAGGTTTGGTGAGTGCGGGACTTTCTTCTTCTGAGTTTTGCCAGGCTTTTGTTAGTGTCAGAAACAGAGCTGGTAATTGTGGTTGTCGTTGCTGCCGGGTTAGTTGCGGCAAGACAATAGTAGGCAGTAGAGAAAGCAGCATTCAGAGCAGCCATGGATTTGAAGTCGTTGCGCAAACCGAAATTGTTGGAGCTTGCAAGAGAGTTGGGTCTGGATGTCTCAGACAAACTCAGAAAACCAGAACTGCTTAGGGCTATTCTTGAGTTAGGAGCTGAGGATGACGAGCTGTCGGAATGCCTTGAGACCATTGAGGAGAGGGAGACGGCAAAAAGACAGGAACGCGAACTTAAAGAACAGCAACAGCAACAGCGAGAGAAACAAGAGAAAGATGAGCGTGAACGTAAAGAACAGATAGAACGAGAGCAACGGGAGAAAAAAGAAGAGCGCGATCATGCTTTGGAAATGAAGCGTCTCGAGTTAGAGATGGAACGCGCTCGTAATGGAAGTCAGGCACACGGTGCAGGAGAACGAGTATTGTTTAAAATGACTGTCCTGATGCGGCCGTTTAAGCTTGGAGAGGACATTGGTTTGTTCCTGGTTAACTTTGAGCGAACGTGCGAGAAGCAGGGGTTCTCTCGGGAAACGTGGCCACAGCGCTTGCTCACTTTGTTACCCGGCGAGGCGGCCGACGTAGTCGCTCGCTTGGAGAGAGAGGAGGCAGAGGATTTCGACAAAGTGAAATCGAGTCTGCTAAAAAAGTACAGGCTGTCCGCGGAGGCGTTCCGTCGGAAGTTTCGAGAAAATGAGAAAGGCAAAAGTGAGTCATATACAGAGTTTGCCTACAGGCTAATGTCAAACATGCAGGAGTGGCTCAAAGAAGAGAAAGCGTTTGGTGACCACGAGAAAGTTCTGCAGTGTTTCGGGCTAGAACAGTTTTATAGTCGGTTACCTGAGAACGTGCGGTACTGGGTCTTGGACAGGCCAGACGTTAGTACGGTGGCTAGAGCTGCTGAGCTAGCCGAAGAGTTTGTGACGCGTCGGGCTCGCGGAGCTAAGGACGGTCAAAAGGGTGAATTTGGCTCCAAGTTTGAGAGGCCGAAGTTCACGCCCATGAGAGCAAAGGGGGACACACGTAGTGCGGATGCGAGTGAAAGCAGTCCGACCGAACGCAAGGAGACGGCGGCAGCCGAAGCCGAACGCAGAAAGCGGTTCGAGGCGAGGCAAGCGCGCGTGTGTTATACGTGCCAGAAGCCGGGTCATTTTTCGGCGCAGTGTCCAGAAACAAAAACAAAAGTCGTGTTTTTGTCGTTATGCAGCACTGACGAGAACATGAAGCTTCTCGAGCCTTACATGCGAGACCTCCTCGTGAACGGGAAAGAGTGCCGAGTGCTTCGCGATTCCGCAGCTACGATGGATGTAGTTCACCCCTCTTACGTAGAACCCGATATGTTCACGGGCGAGTGCGCATGGATCAAGCAAGCCGTGGAAGCTCACAGCGTGTGTCTGCCCGTAGCAAAAGTGCTTATTGAAGGACCTTTCGGAGCACTTGAGACGGAGGCGGCAGTGTCATCTATGCTGCCCCCCCAGTACCCGTACCTATTTTCGAACAGGTCCGATCACCTCCTGCGCGAGAAAGGGCTTTTGTTTGGTGAGGCTAGCGTTCAGGCCTTAACCAGATCGAAGGTTCGGGAGCTCGCTGCAAAGGCGGTAGTTGCGGGGCCGACGTTGTCGAACGATGAGAAAGGGTCAGAGGCGCAGCAAGCTGATATTCAGAGCACGCCCGAACCGAATAAAATTGAGCCTGTAGCGTTAAAGGCACCAGATACTGGAGAGGAAAGTCCCGACACGGGAAAGTTAGAAGAGCTATCTGAAGATTTGCTCATCGCGCCTACGTCAGACGGACTTAATAGGTTGCTAAAAGTCAGCCGGTCGGCTTTGATAGCCGAGCAAAAGAAGGATGGCAGCCTAGAAAACATACGCTGCATTGTCAAGGAAGGTATCGCCAAGAAAAATGCTCGCTTTGTGGAAAGAGGTGGGGTCCTGTACCGGAAGTATCTAGACCGCAGGGGAGTGGAGTTCGATCAGCTGATCGTGCCTCAATGCTATCGTCAGGATCTGTTGCGCTTGTCGCATGGAGGTTCGTGGTCCGGACACCTAGGAGTTAAGAAAACTAAGGACCGTCTCTTGCAAGAGTACTATTGGCCAGGGTGTTTTCGGGACGCAGACCACTTTGTGAAGACATGCGACACCTGTCAGCGGGTGGGCAAACCAGGGGACAGATCGAGGGCGCCGTTGAAGTTGGTACCTATCATTACGGAGCCTTTTAGACGGCTCGTTATTGATACAGTGGGACCTCTGCCGGTAACAGCCACGGGGTACAGACACATTTTGACTGTGATCTGCCCAGCGACAAAGTTCCCTGAAGCAGTGCCGCTTAAAGAACTCAGCTCAGTTGACATAGTCAATGCACTACTGTCCATATTTGCGCGAGTTGGTTTTCCTGCGGAAATCCAATCAGATCAGGGCACAGTGTTAACTAGCGCTTTGACGACAGCTTTTCTCGAAAGGTGTGGGGTGAAGCTGTTACATAGCTCAGTGTACCACCCCCAGTTGAATTCCCTTGAGAAGCTCCACTCCGTCGTGAAGCGCGTGTGGAGAGCATTGTGGTTTGAACAGCAAACTGACTGGGAGCTGTTTCTGCCTGGGGTGACGTTTGCATGGAGGACCGCGCCGCATCCGGCTACGGGGTTTTCGCCAGCTGAGCTAGTGTACCGTCGCTCGCTGCGATCTCCGCTTCGCATGCTTCGAAACGGATCACTGCCCTCTCCAATGGCTGCAGACCATCTCTTTCACAAATGGCCACCTCCTGCGCTGGAGCCTCGCTATGCAACAGTATTCTTTTGAGGTGCGTTACAAAAAGGGGAGTCTCAACGGTAACGCCGATGGCTTAAGTCGAAGCCCCTAACGTGGGAATCAGCCTCAAAATTGTTTGTTATTGATGTTTTTCTTCCTGAGGCAGGATTTTTAACATATTGCTTTTGTGTAGTGTTTCAAAGTGATGATGTGCTTTCTAGTGCAATTTTCCGATTTGTGGACGCGTTCTGAGTGCTGCTAGACTACTGTAAGGAACTATGCAGTAGTATAAAAGGGGAAAGAGCCTGGCATGGCTTAGTGAGGGTTGTGCCGTGCTTGCTGACTGAGCGGCTGAGTTTCAGCGTAGTTCTAACGCTTGCTGGGAACGAGAGAAAAATGAGAACTCTCCCGAAGTCACTTTGCAGTGTCCTGTGTGAACCTGAACGTGAGAACGAGGCCTTCTCGGTGCGCTGCGCTCAAGAAACGCCGAGGGACGACCGACTTCGGTTATGAGCATCATCGAGCGACATCCCTCCGGACAGCGGATGCAGTCCCCTGACCATCGGGATCTCCCTCCCCCGGCGGGGCGGTCTGTTACGTTTCGCCTACGACGCGCGGTAAAGCCAGCGCGGATGCAACGTACGCCGGAGCTTCGTTCCAAGCGGCGGACATTTTGGCCCGTTCGGAGCGGCCGCGAGCGCGCCCCGCCGAGCGCGTCCCGGCATGTTCAGTGCCACGTGTCTTTGTGTGTGCGTGTGTGTGTGTGTGCCCACGCTTGTCAAAGCGCGGCAGCCGGGGAGAGGAGCTCCCCCAGTGTGAAGCGAGGAGGTCTGACCGGCGCCGGCCCGTCTGATGCGTCACCTCCTTGTTCCAACGTGTCTCTCAGTCCGTCCGTCGCCGCTGTCACGTGGTGTCATCTCGTGACCTTCCCTCTTGCTCTCAACACCGAGAGTATAAGAGCAGCGGCCCCCGGACGCCAAGAGAGGGGCTCCGATTTCTGCTGTTGAGTAACGTGCTCTCCCGTCTCTCTACTTCGGTCGACCTGACCGCCCGCTCTTTGCGATGCTAGAATAAACAAGTTGTTCTGTTAGCAGTCGCCTCATGCTTTGCTGGGACCTTCGGATGCTTCCAGTGTGCCCCAGGCCGCCAGGCCTACGCTACCCTTGGGGCTTGCGACCCAGTTGCAATAACGGGTGTCAGCACTGAGGTTCCAACAGCTGGTGGCCGCGCTGAGATTCCAACAGCCGGTGCCATCGGTGCGGTTCAAACAATATATAAATATATATATATATATATATATATATATATATATATATATATATATATATATATATATATATATATATATATATATATACGTGTGTATGCTGTGCGCATGTGTCCCACGTATTATGTGTGTATACTGCATAATAGACGTATGGTCCAGGCAAACATCTCCAGCACCTTCTCTCTCTCTCAAAATTGAGATGAAGCCCACTGGGGCGCCGTGTAATATTTCCTCATAAACATTTCTGTGCACACGGCAGGTCAGAAACATCAGGAAACGATGTTTCGTAGTTCCATTTTGGAAAGGAACCCATATATGTCTCAAAACCGGTAATGCAATCTCAGGATTCCTGCTAAACATTACGGTCTGAATTTCACGATCACAGTGTGCGCACGTAAGATTCATTGTAATTTTTGCTTGCTAAATTGTCTGTTTGGTCCGTCCTGCGCAAGTATAAAACCACTCGCCGTTATATTAAATAAATGAAATTGCAGAGGTAGAACGTCTGGCATTTGCCAATTAAAGGTGATTTGTTTTAGTGAAGTCGACATGATGCAGCAGCAGCAGCAGCAAGAACCGAGACAAGATGAAGCGGTGGGTGTTGAGTAAGACTGGCACCGGTCTTCTCACTGCATACCGTATTTTCTCGCACTTAGGCCACAACCCCAGAATCTATGGGCACTCCTGCACCCTTCTATTCTTAGGACAAAATAGCTCGGAAAAGAATTACGTCACCAATGTTTTGTTTTTTATCGAGTTAATAGACAACTTTGCGCTCTTGACTTTTAAGAGATTTCGACCAGGTTTCACAATTATGTCCGCCAGCGTCTCCTTTCCCGAACACTTAGTGTTTGCGCTGCTTGAGCGATTGTAGAAATGTTGCGTTCTTTCCTTCTTTTCACTGCACCTTAAAGGGGCCCCGAACCACTCCTCGGGCCTGGTGAAATAACGTAGTCAGCGAGTAGCATACCCTGCTGTGACCACCTCAGCCAAGTTTTGCTGTGGAGCGTGGAGCTCCACGCTCCACACCACGCTCCACAGCTTGCTTTAGAGCGTGGAGCTCGCGGAGCGTGGAGCTCGCGAGTGGAGCGCGAGGTCACGATTCTCCCAGACGCTCTCTTTTCAACAGAAGCCTGCTCCTCAATATCTTCCGGACGCTTTATTTCGTAACAAAGAGGATTCCCATACGCGGCTGCTACTGGTAGCTGCTGTCTGCTACGTAGCGTAGATACCGGCGCCGCCACGGGGTACCGCCACGAGTCCACTCGCTAAGCGCACTGCGGCTCGCTGAAGACAGCCGCGTTTGACTTGCGTTTAGCGCGTCGTAGGCACCGAAATCGGAAGTCGTGGCGTCTACGTTAAAATCCATAATGAAATTTGAACTACGCGCCACGGTGACATTTAGCAGACGGAGCGTTGTGAGCATGCCCCACTCCGCCGTAGCCTTCGCAGTGCAAGGCATTTGAAGAAGGAACGGGAGCGCAGCGGAAGCCGTGTTTGATTGCCAATAACTCCACTTCTGCTGAACGCTTCGAAGTACGTTTCACTGCAAGGTATTTCCGAAATAGCCTATTTTCAGTTCAAATGCTTTCCTCCACTTCGACAAAAAGTGATTCGGGGTACCTTTAACCATTTCAGTGTTAAATTCTCAGTCCATTACTCCCTCTTTTGTCCAAGGTATGCGCTAGTTGTCCCGATTTCATCATGCAGTAACTGTGAGACTATAACACTTCCCTTATTACATTCCCCTATCTAGTCTCGACAAGCGGCTCCAAGCAACTCTGGGTCTCGGAACAAAAATGACTTTGTCAGTTGTTAAAAGAAGGAGGAAGGAGCCCTGCAGCCAGGCAGCCTAGCGCGCTGGCTGCCCTCTGCTGCGTGTCGCAAGCACTAACGTCGATAATACCACGTAATCGCAGAGTTGCGCTCATCAAAAATTACGACGTATCATAACAATTTTACAGTTAGGAAAAAATTTTGGCTAAAACCCAGACGTCGCGAGAAGTGAGCGCTCTCGCTGCAAACTTTCAGCGTTCACTGCATGTGTTAAACAATAAATTTGGGAAAGAAATCGCAGACGAACTGTGAGCAAGCTCGGCGGTTTCTCACGATAACATAGCATGAAAACTGATGGCGTGTGCAAGGGCATAAAACTTTTGATCTTCAGCAGCAATTGTGGAAAGTGTTCTATCACATCATCATAGTATATAACTATTGTGTACACTGTATATATTGAAAATCATTTTGTACATGTGGCATTTAGTTTATGTGTAACTGTGCCTTTCCGTGGGTATACGCATAGAGAAAGAAAAATACAATGGTATACGTGTTTATATGTTGGTGCGTGAGGACTCTGACACTACTCGCGTTGACAACGCGCTGTGTTTCGTTTCTTACATGGTATCGTCCGCGTGGAATTGTGCCGTGATTATGACTCAGTGTTCGTATCGCCTCTTGTCGAAATAAACTTTTTCTAAACACGGTCTCGTCGAGATTACGTCCAACCACAGAACACCTATACAAATTGAGAGAAGGGAAACTGTATCTTCCACAGCGCAACGGAAGTAAAAATAGCGGTGGTGTCGTCGATTACAGTATGCCACCGAGAGACGGCACTGGCCTAATCAAATTTAATATCATCGTCATTACATTGTGGATAATATGGCCGCTACCATGGAGGAAGGAAACTCAGGAGACGCCCTACCCCCTCCGCGCGCTAGGAGAAAAGTGTGGAGGAAATGACGTAGTAGGTTCTCCTGTTTCTTGCGAATTTTTATTTTTTTGCCGTAGCGGCCACGCCTTTCGGCCCACAGTGGCGGCTTTGTATTGGTCCTGTGCGCTCACACGTGTTGCTGAGTAGGTTTCGTACCGTGGCAAAGGCGCCGTGCGAGCAGGTTTGCGTTCGTCTCCGTGTTTGTTGCTCTGCGTTATCCGCACCGTGCTCTCCCGGATGTTGCTGTGGCCAGGTGGGACAGGAGGAACTAAAGTTCGTGAAATGACCACGCATGCAACGCTGTACGCAATGTACCGTGCCACGGCAACGGCAACGGACGAAGGAATATCCGCGGGAAATATTGCTCTTTTGGCGGAATCATGCTAACGCGCCATCGCATGCCGAAACCGATGCGTTTCAGAATCTGTACAATGAACGCCTTGCGGGTCAGTAATTCCTGCTTTTGACAGCGCATATGGTGCATTTGCGGCACGTAGACGTACGTTATATATACATATTTCGTGTTCAATAGCAACTTGCTTTTGTGCATATTGAAACACATGTTGTTTAACTATTGCTTGTTCCTCGCAGTACACGCGACAGCACGAGGTCTTTTAAGCAGAGCGCGTTCGAGGTTCATGCGCACCTGCAGAGGTGTACCACAATACATATGCTGATAGAGCGTTACGCAGAATATGTGCATTTTGCTGCCCTCGGCACCGTGCGCCTGCCAGCCGACGCTTCATCCTGGAAGACGGGAAAGAAGCGGCTGCTTTGAACGAGTCCTCGCTACCGCAGGCGTATCTCATCTGTGCGCGCGAGAAACGCAGGTAAGTGAAGGTTAGCGGATGCGCCGCAAGAGTGAGCAAGACTCCACAGAACGTACGCCTGCGAACATATCAAACGGCTGTTCCGTGGTCGCACGTAGGCCGGTTCTACGCGCGTACTGTTCTGCACCGTGCGCCGGCTATCGCAAAAATTTGGTTCCGTGATGCTTCACTTACCGTGGTAAGAAGGCACCTCAGGCCGCAGTCAATGAATCAAAACGCTGTGTCGGAAGTGACATTCTGCTTCCTCGCCGGCGCGCTGCCATAGTGATGTGCTGCCACCCGAATTTTGTTCAATAAAGCACGACGATTCCTCAAGCGAGAATGTGTTTTCGCTCTAGACTCCAATTGGATCGCAAATGGGTCGGTGTGTTGTACGTGTCTCCAGTGGAGTGAGAATGCGTACAGCTTTTTCGTATATATATATATATATATATATATATATATATATATATATATATATATATATATATATACAATTTTCTCATTGACATTTTTCATCTAATTTTAATATTTGAGATGTTCATTAATTAAGTAATACTAATTAGGTACTTAGCCGGAATTAAACAAAGTATACTCTGAGTATCTCGAAGTGACGGCAAACAATGTTACCTTGGTTCTCCCCGGCTACTTGGTATTTGCATATATTTAAATCTTGGTGCACGATAGTTAGGACACCCTGTATGTAAATAGTGAAGCGCAGGTTCAGAGGATCGAGGCAGTAGAGGAAGCAAGAAAAGAAAAAAAGAATTAAAAAGCACGTAAGGAACAAAATCCATTTTCGTCTGAAAGACGAAGCATTGACTGCGATAGCAAATAAAAAAAAAAACATCTATAAGGAGAAAGGTTAGCTGCTTTATCGGCCGTATAAATTCTAGTAAACGTTCCCTTCCTAAATAAATTACTAAGCAGGAAATGCGATTGCGAAGCGAAATGCGAGAACACCCGTGCACTTTGATTTAGGCGAAAGTTAAAGAGCTCCGTGTTGTCCAAATTTCCAGAGTCCGCCCACTACGGCGTGGCTCATAATCAGGTCGTGGTTTTGTCACGCAAAACCTCACACTTTTTTTTTTGTTGCCGTACTAGGGCCTTCCTACATAAATAAGTGTGATTCTACGTGACAGTCAGTTTCGTCACAACTCTCACATGCCGTAGAAGTTGTGTTTGAGGCGGTTGTTGTTGTCGTCGTCGTCGTCGTCGTCGTCGTCGTCGTTGTTGTTGTTGTTGTTGTTTACTTTATTGGCGCTGAAGAAAGCCACCTTTAAGCAGCGTAGTGAAGGCATATTTCTCTAGCATTATACAAATCTTTATGGTTGTTCTGCAAATAAATAGATTATCCTGAGCGCATTTGGAGCATTTGCTTAATGCGCTGATTCAATCAAGCACTTAGAAAGAAAATGGCTTTTGGAAACTTTTATTTTTTTTTCAAAAATGACTCGGGAGTTAACGATATGTGAACTCAAAGCAAATATGTCTAGCTGCAAGACAGAACATTACTCGTCTTGCCTCATTAACAACCTCAGGCATGACAACAATATATTTTATGGTTTCACACCTACGTGTACCAGCAAAAGTGAACAAAATGCACGCTTCTTTGGTATAACACAGCGCTCATAATTCATAAGTAAGCAAATGTAATTGTAATTGTAAATGTAAATAAGTAATTCATAACTAAGCAAATTAAAATTGACTGGTAATCCAAAGAAACGAAGGTAAACATTCACTAATTCACGAGCAGCTGGTAGCTTTCACGCTAAGGTGGCTCATCAAACTGCATGCTGTGCCAAGGGTGCTGTGCCAAGGGTCGAACAAGGGTGCTGACTGTCATGTACAGTGCCTCGGGAAAATACACGCAGCAGTACGACAATACCGTACTTTCCTGTTCTTGCCCATGCCACATCAACCGATTAACGAGAAGAAAGGGGGTTAACCAAGGGGCCCGTATTTTTATTAATCATATCATGAAACGCCAACAAGGACAAGGACCAAGGACAACATAGGGGAAATTACTTGTACTTACTAACTGAATGAAAGAAATGATAAATTAATCGCAATGAAAGTGGATGAACAAACAACTTTCCGCAGGTGGGGAACGATCCATGCAGTTATATATATATATATATATATATATATATATATGCATATATATATATATATATGCATATATATATATATATATATATATATATATATATATATATATATATATATATAACAGTAATAACTTCTGCCTAATCAAAATTTAGGGATTCGGCAATGGAGCCCTAAATTTTCAGTTAACTCATCTGCAAAAGTACTACGAATGCCATTTTTCGATAACGCCTTCGATTATGCGCTGTGCGCTGGTGTGTTTATATATATATATATATATATATATATATATATATATATATATATATATATATATATATATACAGGCACGTACCCAGGATTTTTTTTCGGGGGGGGCCCACCACCTCCATCATCATCATCATCATCATCATCATCATGTTTTATGTCCACTGCAGGACGAAGGCCTCTCCCTGCGATCTCCAATTACCCCTGTCCTGCGCCAACCAATTCCAACTAGCACCCGCGAATTTCCTAATTTCATCGCTCCACCTAGTGTTTTGTCGTCCTCAATTGCGTTTTCCTTCTCTTGGTACCCATTCTGTAACCCTAATGGTCCAACGGTTATCTAACCGGCGCATTACATGACCTGCCCAGCTACATTTTTTCCTCTTCATGTCAATTAGAATATCGTCTATACCCGTTCGCTCTCTGATCCAAACCGCTCTCTTTCTCTCTCTCAACTTTATGCCTAGCAATCTTCGTTCGATCGCTCTTTGCGCGGTCCTTAACTTGCTCTCAAGTCTCTGCCCCATATGTCAGCTCTGGCAAAATGCACTGATTGCATGCACACCTTTCTTTTCAATAACAATAGTAAGCTTCAAGTCAGGAGCTGGCAATGCCTGCCGTATGCGATCCAACTTATTTTTATTCTTCTGTGAATTTCCTTCTCATGATCAGCGTTCCCTGTGATTAATTGACCCTGGTAAACGTACTCCTTCACAGTCTCTAGTGGCAGACTGGCGATCCTGATCTCTTGTTCCTTTGCCCGGCTATTTATCATTATCTTCATCTTCTGCATATTAATATTCAACCCCACTCTTGCACTCTCTCCGTTAAGGTCTCCAATAATTTGTTGTACCTCGTCTGCATTGTTCTTGAATAGAACAATGTCATCAACAAACCGACGGTTGCTGAGAGTTTTGCCGTCGATCTTTACTCCTAAGCCTTCCCACTTTAATGGCTTGAATTCTTCTAAGCATGCAGTGAATAGCTTTGGAGAAATTGTGTCTCCCTGCATGACCCCTTTCTCTATAGGTATCTCCCTTCTTTTCTTGAGTAGAATTAAGGTAGCTGTAGAACCACTGTAGATATTCTTACGCGAAGGACGAGTCAGTAAGACGAGAAACTATTTACATATTATATTTACAACAACGGTTGCAGCGAAGGCTGGTCAGATTCACAGCGCGAGCCCAGTTCGTTCTTCCTCCTCTTTTCTGGAGTGATGGCGCCCACGCGCCTCGTTCAAACAAACAAATACCACACACATGTAGCAATATTTTCCAAGCTTTTTACGTAAGCGTTCTGTACTCCTTGATTACGTAGTGCCTCTATGACTGCTAGTATCTCCACTGAATCAAATGCATTTTCGTAATCTATATAGGCCACATAGAGAGGCTTATTGTACTCTGCGAATTTCCCGATAATGTGATTGATGACATGGATGTGATCCATTATAAATTATCTCTTCCGGAAGCCAGCCTGTTTCCTTGGTTGACAAAATCGAGTGTTGCCCTTATTCTATTGTAGACTATTTTGGTAAATATTTTATATAATACTGGGAGTAAGCTAAGGGTCCTATAATTTTTCAATTCTTTAACGTTTCCCTTTTTGTGGATTAGTATAATGTCTGCATTCTTCCAGTTTTCTGGGACCCTAGCAGTCGATAGACACTTCGTATAAAGAGCCGCCAGTTTTCCAAACATTATGTCGCCTCCATCTTTGATTAAATCGATAGTTATTCCACCTTCTCCTCCCGCTATTTATCGTTTCATGTCTTGCAGGGCCCTTCTGACCTCATCGCTAGTGTTAGGTAAGTTTCTGTATCCGTTTCATTACTGTTTCTAAGTGAGGTATCGTGACTCCTCTGGGTACTATATACAGGCCAGCTTAGAATTTTTCCGCTGCTTTTACTATATCTTCGAGATTGCTGCTGATATTATCCTTCTTTTAGTGCATACATCATGGTTTGTCCTATGCCAGGTTTCTTTTTTACTGATTTCAGGCTGCGTTCATTTTTGACGGCTTCTTCAGTCTTTCTCATGTTATAGTTTCGAATATCAGTTATTTTCGCCTTGTTGATCAGTTTTGACAGTTCCGCGAATTGCGTAACGCTGTGCGGCCGCCAGTCCCATACAACCGCGTAGAGCGCAGGACTCTGCGATTCTAGACGTACTTCGCTCACCACGAAAGGTTAAAAAACACCCACATAAGCACAGCAGAGAAGTGGCTACGTGAGGCGGTTCGAGCGATAACTGTAGAAGCGTCATTCAAAACAAGTAATTGTTCTCCACTTCCGGCGGCGTTTTCTCTACTTCCTTTCTAAATAAAAAGATGTTGATCCATAAATATTCTCATAAACAACGGTTAACTTTCTTATTATTCGCTTTTGCTTGCAGTTTGGTTGTTGCCTTGGCTCTCTCCCTTAGTAGATCGCTTAATTTCTCAACTCCTTGCGATTTTTGTTTCCAGTTTCCAATTTGGCACGAAAAGTGCTATAGAATTAGGGAAAAACAGACGAGGTAACGGGCGAGATTCATCTTGCTTATGGGCTTAAGGGTTATTGCAGGGTTTCAGGATGGACGTTCTTTCATATTATTTCCCACCTTATCTAACCTATATCACGTGTATATGGTTCCGGGCATCTGCCAGCGTCGCGGCGAGCCGTAACTCAAGGAAATAATGAAGCAAAGGGAAAAGCTAAACGCAATTGGCGTTTTCTCCGCGGCCGCAACTCGTTCCATGAGAGTACAGACCAGCTGAGTAACAGCTGCATCCCTCTCCTGGTCCCAGGATCAGCCTAAACACAGAAGGTTGAACTAACAAAAGCAACAGCTATACGCGTGACGGTTGAATAGATGATGACAACTGAACGCATCTCGAGTTAATCGCGCGGGTGCGGAATCTATGAGAAAACTGTCCTTCACATTACAAGAGATGCCGATAACTACCGCCATCTAAAAGGAGTGAAGAAGGCAGCATAATGCTGACCGATGAACAGCTGCCAAGTCTCAACATTGATCTGGCGGCGCTTCAGGAATGTGTGAGGAGTGGTGGCGTGGGTGGGGAAGGGGGGGGGGGTATGCCACTCGGTTTCGGAGGGGGCCCGGGCCCCCCCGGGCCCCCCCCCCCCCCCCTGGGTACGTGCCTGTATATATATACTGTGTTGCAATGGAGCGCAACGACATGCCATGCGACTATATTTCCAAAGGATTTTGGCACATTTCGCTGTGGGCAAAATACGAAAGCGCCAATACACTTTTATTTTACGCCATATATTACACCCTATATGTTACACATTTTACACCGGCCTGATGAATTATAACCTACACCGTGCCTCATCATACTTTCTTTAACACGTAAAATATCAGAATTAACTTTTTCAAAAAATTAAATTATGGGGTTTTACGTGCCAAAACCACTTTCTGATTATGAGGCACGCCGTAGTGGAGGACTCCAGAAATTTCGACCACCTGGGGTTCTTTAACGTGCGCCTAAATCTAAAGTGCACGGGTGTGTTCGCATTTCGCCCCCATCAAAATGCGGCCGCCGTGGCCGGGATTCGATCCCGCGACCTCGTGCTCAGCAGCCCAACACCATAGCCACTGAGCAGCCACGGCGGGTGGAGAATCAACATTAGTAAAAGCGCGTGACATATACACAAGTACGCAACACAATGCTGCCGTTGCTTCTGCGACTCTGTTCACATTCGCGTAAGCTCTTCCACTCCGCTCATGTCAGCGTCACTCGCATCACTCACGCTGCTCGTAATCCACCCGAGTGAAATTAGAAGCCGGTCGAGGATTGCGCCAATGAGCCCGTCATGTTGTCAGAACTCCTCTACGATCTTCTGAACATGAGCCCACGTCCGAAGCCACTTGTCTGCTGTCACAAGATTGACGTTTTCATCCAGCAGTTTTTCGACGCCGGCAAGGGTGAATATGGTAGTGCTAGCAGCAGCGTAACCTTTCACCTGGCTGCATATCAGCTCGATAGCATCGAACTCGCACTGATATGGAGGAAGCCTCACGACGCCGTGGCCAGCAGCCTTAGAGACAACAACCACGGAATAGGCGGACAACATCTGTGTTGGTCCACTAGCTCCAATCACTCTACCTTTAATTGGTCCTGGGAAAATGGGATGTTCATCTCCGTTAGCCGAGACTGAATGTTACTCTTTCGTGTTGACGACGTTGGAACTTTCTCGAGATGAACGCTATGGTAACGGGTACTGTCCATTACTATGTAACGGGTACTGTCCATTACTATGACACGGCATACTATGGCATTACTATGCGGTTTGATGTTTGGCAAAAGCTGTTCAATGAACCACTTCTCGAAGCGCGGCCCATCCATTTCCTTGTGGTAGTCGGCAGTTCCTTTCGCAGCTCGGAAAACGAGGCACTCAGCATTTAAGAAGCCATCCTCGCTACCGGCGTGCAACAGGATCAGCCTGCCGCCTTTGCCGCTTGGTGCTCGAAGTCCGCCTGTTGTCAAACTTTGCCGAAAAGCATCTTCCCGTGTGGTGACCTCCCATACTTCCTCCTTTGTGTAGTCGGCGTTGACCGAAGTTTCGTGAAGGACGCATATCGGTCTGTAAAGAAAAAACAAACAATAAAAATTAATTGAAGCACGTCAACAGCTACAGAAACTGTGTTTTCGCAAGATAGGAGAAGCAATGAGACAATCGGCACTGTTCAGCCAATACGGGGCGCTATCACGTAAAGCTATTCCAAACTTTTCTATTCCAATTCAGCAATAAACCCTCCGCGATTGGTCAAAACTTTTTTGGGACCGCCCCCACTTCACCTGTCTGTCACGCGACGTCACAAAAACCGCGATAGCTCTCCGTTTGATATGACGTGTACACACTGATTATGCATGGTTTGACCGAACAAAAGAAAAATAGTTATTTCTGATTCGACGCCTTTTCGCCATTAGCCCTCGGCTATTGGTCAAAAGTTCTCGGGCTGCACCCACTTCACCTGCCTGTCACGCGACGTCACAGAACCGCAAAAACTCACCGCGTCCAAGTGACGTGTACGCGTTGAAGATGCATCAATATGCCGAACAAAACTTAATTTTCTTCTGAATAGCCGCAGGCTGCCGCGTTGTGAAATGAATAAAAGATGGCTGCCGCCGATCGCTCAGGCACTGGCTACTCGCACCTGCCGGAGAGCATGGGTTTACTTGCGTATAATAAAGAGTTTTTACGTGGTCTTGTAATGTTTTCGAGCACTTTCGGCACGTTTACGACCTCGTTCTACCAATTCTTCTTTGCTGAGGATCCGTTTTAGCGTCATTATTAAGCTTCCGTTGCATGCCGCCCCGATTTTCGACCAGCCACCGCAAGCTAAATAAGAGAAAGCACACCAATCGCAGACGCCGGCACCACCCACTTCATCCGTTTATCGATTTTCACTGCAGTGGCTCGGCCCCATTGAATCCCTCTCCACTTGAGCATGCTCCTCACCTCTTGTGAGCCAATTAGATAAGACAAGCTGGTCAGTGTAGGCAATGTTATTCGTTTTCCAAGCAAACGAAAGTGACCTATGAACGAGGAGAGCGTCTGATCTGTTCAGACAACCCTGCGAATCACCGCCCGATGCTTGCGTCGGCGGTTACGAAAATTCAACGTCAGGAGATTGGAATAAAAACGCATTGGAAGAGTTTTACGTTATAGGGCCCATGATCAAACAATGCGCAGGGACCGCTTGTTCCTGTTACCCAAAAGCTAAGGCATATCGTTTAATGCATCATGAAAACGCTGGCTTGATGAGTTTAGTGAACGGCAGTGCTACTCTCAATATGCGATGATGCACGACGTGAGACTGAAAGAAAAAAAACAGCGGCGTTTGTAAGTTCCACTTCGATGTGTGTTTCAATGAAATAACGTGTGCACAGAACTGGCAAGCAAGAACGCTTGTGTTTGTTCCGATCGCGAGTTCCGGAATGTTGGACGCTACTGTGTTCTCACTGAAGAGCATTGGGCCGGACGTGGCGGCGCGGCCTTTGCGATTCCACGTAATTGCAGCCAAAGGCGCGTCGCGTCTCTTGTGTCTCGAGAGCAATGTTCTTATCCTATATATTGCTGGGTGAATAAAGAAATTTACTTATCCATCTGCACGCTATACAAAACTTGTGAAATGGACCGACTCTCAAACGCACCGTTTTTCAGTGCGAAGTTCTCGGATGATACGCAGGTACTGCCGTCGCCGCGTGATGACGTCGTTTCTATCGAAGAGCGCACAATTTCTCTTCCGCTTGCGAAAGGAAAAGCCGATATCAATAAGCAACCTTTGCATCGTTCGCACGCTCATTCCAGGCATGTTCATGTCACTGTCGCTGGCCACGTACATCTTGGGCGAGTTTTGCAGCTGTCGGAATTTCGCGAAAAGTGCCAGTTGACGCACTTTGCTTCGTAGAGCTGCGAGGGCAAAGTTGTCATGAAGTTGCACTCTTCTACTCCCGATTTACGCTGTTACGACTTTGCACCGCTGCCACCACTATTACGACTTTGAGGTGGTCCCGTAGCGCTCGTCACCCGTTTCGTGACAGAGCGTTGGTAGCGAAGACTCCGAGTCAGGCGTCGGTGAGAATAACAAAAGGGACTTTATACACTATATACAGGTCATTATACAGGACAAGATCGGATCGGCACGGGGGCCGAGAGCTCACAGCAAACGCGACTGTTCTCGCACGGCGACGTCCGGTGAGACTCCAACGCGTGACACATCTCACTCCACTCGAGAGCGGCACTGGGCTCCCGGTGGGTCGGCGGATCCGGTTTTCGAGGCAGCGGCGTCGGGGCTTATAATGCCCCGAGAAACCATTGTCCCTCAAACGGCCCAATACAAAGCCAGCACTCGACGGTCGTCCGAGAGGTCCAACCAGCGACCGCGCTGGCCACGCGGTTCAAAGTTGTCGCACGCGGTGACCTCCAGGCAAAAGGAGGTACGGCACCGGGCTGTCTAGCACTTGACTGCACGTTTGGACATGTCGCTCGCCGATGCTTCTCCTCAGGACACCGCTGCCTGACAGCTCAGCATCTTGACTTGTCAAGGGAGAATTAGGGCGCTGTGCCTTTCAGCGCAGCCCCGGGTTGGTCCAAAGGGCCCTCGCAGGATAAATTCTGCATCTTGTAGATTCGGAATCCGGGCTGGTGGTAATGGCACAACAACGCACAAGCATTTACGACTGGGAGACGCGAGCGCTTGCGCTTCGGTGACTTCAGGGTGCCACTTGTTTACGTCGAGCTTAATACGGAAGACACCGCGTTCGCCAACACCAGTGAGCTCGTTTACCTTTCGACGCGCGGCTCTCACAGACAGTTGCGGGTCACTTTTACTTACTTGCGCGTAAACGTAGGGCACCAGTTTCTTGGCCTGTATTGACAGGTTTTGGTTTGAGAACTCTTGGCTAGGCTGCAAATCTGGTGGACTCACGAGACGTGGTGGACTTTCCTCCGTAGGCGACGTCTACGAGCTGCAACCGGGGGACGCCATCTTTGTCTGAAGTTGTTGGAAAAGAGCTACGGACGCCGGAAAACGACCAGTTCTGAAAGAGCGTGATACGGAATTTCCTCTACTCTAAAACAGTTTTATTGATTAAATAATAAATAAACTGCATATTTTTTTTCCATTTACTCTGACTAGTCTACAGATGTTTTCATTAGGGCACTACATCTTGAGGCGCAGTAATACAAGTGCGCTGTGGCTCCGTAGCGTTGCCCATGCTGCCACAGAAAGTTGTCACCAGGTGTAAACAGTTGCGCTCAAAATTCGCATTAGGTAGTATCGTAATAATCGTCGGTGAATTTTTTTCGTCCGATTAATACCTACAACGTAGGCAAATCACTAGAAGAAACGAAAAATTCGCAGTTCCGCCCGAAAGGCGAAAGACCGATTGCGATAGCAAATTAGCTATTAGCTAATTTGCTATCGCAATTAGCTGTACGAAGTAAGGTAAGTAATTTTATCGGCCGTGTAACTTGTAACATTCGCTTGCTAACTAAATTGACAATGATGGAATGTGTAAGCGTGACTGAACGAGGGACGTAGGAAGAAACGGGCCCACAGAGACAGCGCTGTCTTTGTGCGTCTGCTTCTTTCTACGTCCTTGTTCGGTCATGCTTACACATTCTATCGTAGATTCAACCCAACAGGCCAACGTGTTTTGTCTAAATTAACAAGCACGGTGTCAAGCGCGCACAGGCAAACAACATGAACACACCTCCCTCGATGAGCACGGAAACTCGCTGTCAAAATGCTGGCGTGAGGAACTGCGGCAGCAGCAAGCGAATTCACCTTCGTGTATCTCTCGCTTCAACGCGAGCGAAACGTCGAAAGCACAGCGCATACGAAGCTACCGGCACTGCGCGCACTACGCAAGCGTCGCAGATCGTTTTGAAAATGAGGCCCGCGCGGGCGTGCACTTTGGCCACGTCGCAGATCGCTTCCAAGGCACACGAGCGCCGGCGACGCGTCCGCCATTCGGGTGCCCAAGCCGTAGTAGACGCCACGGCATTGGCGCACCCTAGCAGACACCGTAGAAGAACGCCCCCCCCCCCCCCCCTCTCTCCCCTGACCCCCGCGCCTCGCGCGCGACAGGAGAGTCCACGCTTCCGGCACGCGTTCCTCGATCGCGTACGCGAGATTGAACCGCGTTCGCCGGCTCAACTTCGGACGTTTTCACTCTCGCATACAGCATACGGCGCGTGGCGGCGGTTTTATAACCCTTGGATTTTATGTGGAACCTCACGGCGACGGCGACGGCACAAATACGCTTGGAGTGTCCGTATAATTGCTTTAGCAATAACAAGCGCTTTATACGACCTAACGCAAAAATGAAAACGTAATGGTTCGACGGCGATTCCCGGTAGTGGTTGACTGAGCATTACTTTATTTTATTTTGTATCAGCGACAGACAGTGCATGTTTTTTTGTAGCGTAAATAAGATAAAAGATATATGCTAAATATGCAACTTCATTAGATTACGTAAGCTTTTTTGCAAAAAGTCAAGGTTTTAAAAAATATTGTAAAATAATCTACTTTGGTACGCTGAGAAACTATGTAGGTTATGCAAAGTGGTACCTCTTGGTCCAGCCGTATGGTCTAGCTCCAAATGCAGTACATTCTGTCGTTCAGTGGTGATGCGTAAGTGAGTGAGGGTTCGAACGTTCCGTTGAAAACGTGCTGTGCTTTCAATGCCTCCTAGTTCGCACATATTGTCGAATTGTGACGTGATCGTGAATCAGTGTTCGTGTCGCCTTTTGTAGCAATTTTTTCGTAAGAACAAAGTTATGGCAGGAATCTTGCGCGCCTCTCTTTCTAGATCTGACCCAGAGTCATGGGACGCGCTCAAAGTGCAATGGCGTCTGCATTGTTCAGTTGCAAGGCGCGTGCACTGAATCGACGTATGTCAGAATAACTGGAGGATACTGCCACAAAACTCTGTACTGCCCTTAAGGTCAGTTGACTAACTCCGGCAGCGTAAGCTACGGAGGCGTTTCCAGCGCCTCATCGCAGCGTCGTCATCAGCTGCTCTTGGCGATGCAGACGTAATCCGTGTGCGTACCCTGAAGTTCTGCGCTTTGCAAGAAAATATCTTTTTTAGGCAGCCGAATGTACTCGGTTCTGTGGCCCCGAGAGCACTTCCTGTTAGGTCCCCTCCCGCGCGTGATTATTCGCTCTTTGTATCGCATATTGAAAACATGGCGGTACGAATATGCGAATGGATCATGGTAACATCGAAATGCTTAGTGAGCTGCCTCAGGTTCCACTTGAAATCGCTGAACGACTTTGTGCACGACCGTCAGCTGACGAAGTGAAAGCAGCATTATTTTCTACGAAGCGTGGCTCGGCCCTATAGGGCCGGATGGGTTAACCGTTCAGTTTTATCTAACATTCTGAAAAGATATTGGTGCCACATTCGAGTCTCTTATCAGCCGATGCTTTGAGAACTTCCAATTCCCGGTTAGTTTTCGCGACGGTCGTATTGCGCTGATACCTAGGCCCGATTCATCTTCAGTTTGTCCAGAGGAATGGAGGCCAATCACGCTTCTCAACTTTGACTACAAAACCTTTACAACTTCACAACTGTTTTCACTCGACGCTTGGGAAGCCTGATACCGTCCTTGATAGGACACTATCAGGCATGATTGGTTTCTGGCAGAGACAGTCTGTCGTTCATTATGCGTGACATAATGACGTACACGATGATCGGGTCAGCATGTGGTCTTTTAGTTTCACTAGATCAAGGAAAGGCATTCGATAGACTTGAACGAAGCTTCATATCTAATGTACTGATCTGGTTTGGCTTTTCGTCAAATCTTGTTGAACTTATTAGGAATGCCTATTCAAATATCCGAAGGACTTTGTTTCTTGATGGTCGTGAAAGTGCACCATTTCCCGTTACTCGTGGTGTTCGTCAAGGGTTCCCTCTATGCTCAGTACCTTTGTGCTCAGCCTTGAGCCATTTCTGCGCTCGGTACTTAGAGACCCTTACGTGTGCGGTCTCCCACTGCCTGCTAGCGCTGTTGTGAAGGTGACAGCCTTCGCCGATTTCATCACATTGTATCTCAGGAATGAAGATAGCTTATCCCACAGCTTTGCAATTTTCACTGAGTACGGAAACATTCCAGGTGCTGCGTTAAATTTTTCAAAATGTCGTTATTTGTTCATTAATTCACCACTTACATGCCTAAGTCCCCTTTCCCGCCTTAAAAAGAGCGATTCTATTCGTATTTTACACCTCGATTACACCTATGATGGCGTATCAGAATATATATGTGTGGCTTTCAATTCTTGTAGATGTAAGGCTAAATATTCAGGATGTTCAAGGGTAGGATATACCCCCATTAGAAGATACTTAGCACAGTCTGTAATTTGCGGCCGTGTGTGGTACGTTTGTCATGTTGTACAGCCACATTACGGGTTACTAGGTCCTTGCAGTCCCTTCTTAGTTCCTTTTTTTGGTCGGGCAGTA